>NC_140003.1:28611011-28678324 GCF_964263955.1 Coregonus lavaretus
GCAGCATAGAAAAAGTCCCATTGAAGTCTACAGAAATTACGATAGACCAAAATGGACGTTTTATAATGGTAAAATGAAATCGAGCACAAGAAAAAGTCACTTTACTGAATTGTTATTGCTCAAATTTAATGACCTTAAACTAAAACTATCTCAATGTAACGGGAATATTATACATACCACAACATCAAAGAGATGGGTCTATATAAACATCCAACTGAAAGACAATACTCCTATTACTCTCACGTCCACAACTCAAGAATTAACTTTTTTATTGTAAACTTTTCTTTAATTGACTGTGTTTCTGAATGTAAATACCTTCATGGAATAGTTAAAGGCCATAGCCCATTGTCCTTCACATTTAAGATCAAACCTCCTATACCAATAAAAAAGACATGGCGATTCAACACAATGTTACTTGGAGATAAGGAGTTTACCTCATATCTCAACACACTGATAGAAATGTTTTTTGGAAAAAAATGTAGATAATGTGTAGGTCCCGTGTAGCTCAGTTGGTAGAGCATGGCGCTTGCAACGCCAGGGTTGTGGGTTCGATTCCCACGGGGGGCCAGTATGGAAAACATTTATGCACTCACTAAACTGTAAGTCGCTCTGGATAAGAGCGTCTGCTAAATGACGTTAATGAAGTATGCCCAACTGTTGTCTGGGAAACTCTCAAAGCATTAATGAGAGAGTGTATCATGTCTTACTCTTCACATAAGAAAAATAACACACATAAAGAATTAGAAATACTAGAACAGAAAATCCACAACTTTCTATCTAAACACAGTTTAGATAGAAATGTTGACACCCTTCAACAGTTGAACACTTTGAAGCTCGAATATAAACACAATAAACACCTGATCTGCGGAGATCATCCGTTCACCTACTCTGCGTCTCACAAAGACACGGCGGTTGGAATCAAAAATCTCAAATTTGGACTCATCAGACCAAAGGACAGATTTCCACTGGTCTAATGTCCATTGCTCGTGTTTCTTGGCCCAGGCAAGTCTCTTCTTCTTATTGGTGTCCTTTAGTAGTGGTTTCTTTGCAGCAATTCGACCATGAAGGCCTGATTCACGCAGTCTCCTCTGAACAGTTGATGTTGAGGTGTGTCTTACTTGAACTCTGTGAAGCATTTATTTGGGCTGCAATCTGAGGTGCAGTTAACTCTAATGAACTTATCCTCTGTAGCAGAGGTAACTCTGGGTCTTCCTTTCCTGTGGCGGTCCTCATGAGAGCTAATTTCATTATAGCGCTTGATGGTTTTTGCGACTGCACTTGCAGAAACTTTCAAAGTTCTTGAAATGTTCCGTATTGACTGACCTACATGTCTTCAAGTAATGATGGACTGTCATTTCTCTTTGCTTATTTGAGCCTTCTTGCCATAATATGGACTTGGTCTTTTACCAAATAGGGCTATCTTCTGTATACCACCCCTACCTTGTCACAACACAACTGATTGGCTCAAACGCATTAAGAAGGAAAGAAATTACACAAATTAACTTTTAACAAGGCACACATTGAAATGCATTCCAGGTGACTACCTCATGAAGCTGGTTGAGAGAATGCCTAGAGTATGCAAAGCTGTCATCAAGGTAAAGGGTGGCTACTTTGAAGAATCTCAAATATAAAATATATTTTGATTTGTATAACACTTTTTTGGTTACTACATGATTCCATATGTGTTATTTCATAGTTTTGATGTCTTCACTATTATTCTACAATGTAGAAAATAGTAAAAATAAAGAAAAACCCTGGAATGAGTAGGTGTGTCCAAACTATCTCATACATGCTCCTACAACCTAAGACATAAACTACTGCAATTTAAAATAATTCATAGGATTTACTACATTCCTGCCAGTACGCATGTAATGCATCCAGAAATGTCACATCTCTGTTGGAGATGCCAAAAGCACAAAGGAACCCTATTACATATGCTGTGGTCATGTGACAAATTGACACCATTTTGGGATAATGTACAGTGCATTCGGAAAGTATTCAGACCCCTTCACTTGTTCCACATTTTCTTATGTTACAGCCTTATTCTAAAATTGATTAAATAAATAAAAAGTATCATCAATCTACACACAATACCCCATAACAGGTTTTTAGAAACCCTTCTCATCTCGCATACACACTAGGTCTTCTTGGGGCATAGATCTACATAATAAAAATAAATGATTATTATTACATTTAAGTTTTTTGCATGTAGGGGAAACACTGAGGAGAATAGTAAAGACTGGTCTAGGCTGTTGGATTTCTCAGACAGCAGTGATGCTGGTAGAAGAAAGAGATTTTGTCATCTTGACCAGGAAATTAAATTAGTCATTTATCTCCTCCATGTGAACTGAACAGGTTGTAGGTTTTGGAACTCAACACATAACACATCCTAATTTCCTTGAGATATAAACATTAAGGGACATGTTTACATTAGCCTGGTCCCAGATCTGTTAGTCCTGTATCACGACTCTATTGGTCATAGCTATACAGGGGAAACATATTTGGTACCAGGCTAGATTTACAGTCATTTCTAAATGAAAGTTTCCTGTATAGTAACAGTGAGATCAGTTAACAAGGTGAGGGAGCATCTCTCAGACAACCAGGCTTTCAGCTCATAGAATGGCTTAACATGGCCTTGCTGAAGGCTTGTCAGATTGATGCATGGAGGGAGGCGGTAAATAGATAAATATGTCTCTACCACCGCATATCTCCAGTGAAGGACAGACAGCTATAATTAAAGCATCATCACCTGTTTTGACATTCTGTCCCTCTGTCCTTTAGATCAGAGTCCTTCTATTGACGATGTGTCTAGTACTTTACTGAGAGGGTAGTGGAGTGTGAGTGGTGAGAAGCCTCTCTCTCTCTCGGTCTCTCATTTCAATTCAAGGGGCTTTATTGGCATGGGAAACATATGTTTAGATTGCCAAAGCAAGTGAAATAGATAATAAACAAAAGTGAAATAAACAATAACAAATTAACAGGCCCTCCTTGGTTGGGGACAGAAGCACCAGATCATCAGCAAACAGTAGACATTTGTCTTCAGATTCTAGTAGGGTGAGGTTGGGTGCTGCAGACTGTTCTAGTGCCCTCGCCAATTCGTTGATATATATATTGAAGAGGGTGGGGCTTAAGCTGCATCCCTGTCTCACCCAACGGCACTGTGGAAATAAATGTGTGTCTTTTGCCAATTTTAACCATTTGTGTACATGGATTTTATAATGTTGTATGTTTTTCCACCAATACCGCTTTTCATCCATTTGTATAGCAGACCCTCATGCCAAATTGAGTCAAAAGCTTTTTTGAAGTTTTGGTTTGTTTGTTTGTCTGCTAGGGTGTGCAGGGTCTCTCTCTCTCTCACCACCCTCACGGCCGGTTGTGATACAGCCTGGAATCGAACCATGGGGTCTGTAGTGACGCCTCAAGCACTGAGTGCCTTAGACCGCTGCGCCACTCGGGAGCGGAACCCTGACCTCACAACCATAAAGTGCAATGGGGTTCTATAACTGATTGAAGTATTTTTAGCCAGATCCTAATTGTAGAATTATATGTTCCTTTTGATGGTATAGAAGGCCCTTCTTGCCTTGTCTCTCAGATCATTCACAGCTTTGTGGAAGTTACCTGTGGTGCTGATGTTTAGGCCGAGGTAGTGTCGTGGAAATTCTTACACAGGGACACGCGAAGTCAATCTTAAATGAATAATTATTTATTATCTGTCAGCTGGTCATTCCATGGTACCGTTACACCCTCGCTCTAGTCTTCTCATAAGACTAGTGAATAGCCTTCTCTCTATAAGACTATGGGTATCTTTTTATGAGTTACTCGCCTTTTATTTGTTATAATTTTTTTCCATACAGATTCATTTAAATTGACTTACGGAAATCAGTTACCATCCCTCAAATGTTCGCAGATGATGTGTCTCCTCCTGGGCAGCTCACAGTAAGGGTCTGGTCTGGGCGGGTCTCGTCGTCTTTTGGTCAGACGGAATTTCCCTCACGCTTCATAAAATGCGCCACCGGTTTTCCTCGCAGACCTGCACTGGATAGCTCCGCAGGCAGAAACGATAATCGGGTTCGTGATGCCAAATTGTAGTGGAAATTCTTACACAGGGACACTCGAAGTCAATCTTAAATGAATAATTGTTTATTATCAGTTAACTGTAGAGGTTCCAACAAACTTGATGCACCATAGTGAACGTCTGTCAGGAGCTCTTCCGGGGCAGTCCCGTTAGTTCTCTTATATACTTACACAGAAAGTAATATTTGCATGATTTAGCTTGTTCATTATTCATCATTAATTTATCCTTAACATTTGTTATCATTCATGTGACAGACCAATACCTCACGAGGCTTCTTCTCTCCAAGCTGAGACTTTGACACTCTGGGTATACTGCCAAATTGCAGATACTACAGTGAGGATTTCTCCCAGGCGTTCAATAAGTCACTTGCATGAACACAGAAATTGGTTATTAGAAAAGCACAAACATAAACATTTCCATCAAAGTAGGTATAGTTTTTTGTGTGCTCTAGGGCAACGGTGTCTAGATGGAATTTGTATTTGTGGTCCTGGCAACTCTCTCTCTCTCTTTCTTTCTATCTCTCTCTATATATATATATTTCAAGGCTACTGACAGACATGCTGGTGGAGTGTGTGTGTGCGTGTGTACGTGAGAGCGTGCACGTGTGTGTGTGATTTATTTTCATCACATGGTAATAGAGCGGAGGGTGAAGAGTGAGGACAGTGTAGATAAGTGTCTGTCTGCTCAAGGCAGCCTCCACTAGGGCTGTGGCGGTCATGACATTTTGTCAGCCGGTGATTGTCAAGCAAATAACTGCCAGTCTCACGGTAATTGACCGTTAATTAACATAAACACATTTAGCATCTCCTGGCTTCCACACATAGCCTACAAGCCACTGATGCAGACCTTTGGAACATTACATTTAAAAAGTCAAATAAATCCATGTTATATAGCCGTCACCATCACAATAAATGCATTATTTATTTTAGACTGGTATGATGAAACATGATATGAAGAAAATGTAGTCTATTTCAGAAGAACAGAATAGCATACTCTGAGTTGTCCTTATGTTAAGCCCTGATCTGGCTATGCCATTCTAGTTGATTTAGCAGACAAGATTTGCTTAGAATTCTGTGGCATGATTTTATATTATTTTATAGTGTGAATAATACAATTGAACATAGCTGAATAAAATAGAAAGGATATTTTCTCTAAACGATTTGAGGGAGTGCACACGTGGCTATTCTGTGTTGAGCGGTTAACAAAGAAACAGGTCCTCCTATATGCTTAATTTAGAGTTATTTATGCAACTTTAGTTGTGATACAAATGTTGGGCTATATGTTTTGATTTTTAATACATTCTAAGGCTGCATGATGCGACTCTAATTATGATTTGAAAAATGTTGCATGACAGGCATGAGCTCTGCTTTGTTTTTTGCGCAGGCTGCACACACTTCATCAGTCTCTCATTCACAATTTGACAAGCACTTGATAATGCCTCGAATTTCCTGGTGGCATCCCCTTTGTGTGACCGTAATGCCCCCTAAAATAATCCATGCCTTTTGCGGACAGTGGCCGTTGTGCCCTTGGGCTGAATATAATAATTATAATTCCCTTCTCCCGGCTGTGTGCCCGAAGCACCTCTCACTCACATGGCTCTCTCAGATGTCTCAATTCTTATTAGCAAATGCCCGTCACGTGATGGGGTTCTTCTCACAGGCTACAAGTGAAGACAGACACATTGGGGACGCAACTGCATACGTCCTTATCGAATTCCGAGGCGCATATTGAAGAACTGTCCACATTTACTTTTCATCAGCCAACAAGATGAGTAGGCCTAATGAACAGCAAAAGCACTAGCCTATTTCAATCTACTATCCCCCATAGAACAAAAGTTGACCTATTCTATTCTGTGTGAGAAACACATATTCCAAACATAGTCTGGGACAGTTGAGGGATGCGATAGATCCCAAATTAATACAACCACTAGCATCAAAAAACCTTTTAAAAGTAATGAGGCTGACGCAACAGATCAGAACGTTTAGCTTAACATTTTGATAAACTATTAGGCTATTTCTTCACATTATAAGTGCAGCAATGTGCACACGGCAGTAGGCTATAAGCGCGTATGTTCCAAAATGCAATCAATTAGCGGGAAAACACCATTCTCAAAAGTGACTGCAAATGCAATTATGCATGTAATGCTTTTGATAATATATCATTAAGTGATAGGCTAATATTGTCACCCATCAGACTATTCTTGATTCAATCTTGTCTTTACATATACAACATATGTATGTGTGAAATTGTTTTGATTTAGAATGGACCATTATCATGCTCCTGTCACGAAACAGGGGCAGGGGAAAAAAAGACATGTCATCTATGCACTTCAATAGCGAATGGAGGACGCTTTTCCCGTGGTTCATTTTCATGCCAGCCAGGTAGGCTACACTCCTGTTGTAAAGAGAAGCAATGTTCTTAATATTAGGAAAGTTGAGAAATAAATATACAGTGGCTTGCAAAAGTATTCACCCCCCTTGGCATTTTTACTATTTTGTTGCCTTACAACCTGGAATTAAAATTGATTTGTAGAGCCACCTTTTGCAGCAATTACAGCTGCAAGTCTCTTGGGGTATGTCTCTATAAGCTTGGCACATCTAGCCACTGGGATTTTTGCCCATTCTTCAAGGCAAAACTGCTCCAGCTCCTTCAAATTGGATGGGTTCCACTGGTGTACAGCAATCTTTAAGTCATACCCAGATTCTCAATTGGATTGAGGTCTGGGCTTTGACTAGGCCATTCCAAGCCCTCTCTTGGCAGGTTTGTTGTGGTGCCATATTCTTTAAATTTTTTAATAATGGATTTAATGGTGCTCCGTGGGATGTTCAAAGTTTCAGATATTTTTTTATAACCCAACCTTGATCTGTACTTCTCCAAAACTTTGTCCAGGACCTGTTTGGAGAGCTCCTTGGTCTTCATGGTGCCGCTTGCTTGGTGGTGCCCCTTGCTTAGTGGTGTTGCAGACTCTGGGGCTTTTCAGAACAGGTGTATATATACTGAGAACATGTGACAGATCATGTGACACTTAGATTGCACACAGGTGGACTTTATTTAACTAATTATGTGACTTCTGAAGGTAATTGGTTGCACCAGATCTTATTTAGGGCCTTAATAGCAAAGGGGGTGAATATATATACACGCACCACTTTTCCATTATTTATTTTTTAGAATTTTCTGAAACAAGTAATTTTTTTCATTTCACTTCACCAATTTGGACTATTTTGTGTATGTCCATTACATGAAATCCAAATAAAAATCAATTAAAATACAGGTTGTAATGCAACAAAATAGGAAAAACGCCAAGGGGGATGAATACTTTTGCAAGGCACTGTAGTAGGCCTAGCCTATAGAAAGCTGATGGGATCCTCCTCTTTTTAATAGAGGCTATCTCTGTTTTCTCACAGAATTGCATAGCCTATAGAAATGTTGCGCAACATGAGCTCATTGGCTCTCATGAAGTGTTTGATTAGATTTTCAATTACATTTGCATTGATGTCAGAGTGATTAGAGGGACAGTAGTGTTCTGAGTATCAGGTAGTTAGCAAGTTTGTCAGGCTACTAATTACCACCAGAAGCCTAATTACCGTGACTAAACCGTCAAGTGGAAATTGGCTGCCTTCATGACTCGTGACCGCCGGTGTGGTGGTAATACGGACACCGTAACAGCCCTAGCCTCCACCCCCTCATTCACCTGAGTGCCTGGGTGCTACATTAACACATAGCTATCTCTCCTGCTTCTACAGCAGAGCCTTGACTGTCTTACTCTCCCCTTTATATCAATTTAAAAGGACTGGAGGAGTGATGTGGGTCTCTAACTGAGGAACTGAGGTGTAATAGGTAGCAGCAGGGTAGAGCATGGCGTTTGCAACGCCAGGGTTGTGGGTTCGTTTCCCACGGGGGACCAGTATGAAAAAAAAAAATTATGCACTCACTAACTGTAAGTCGCTCTGGATAAGAGCGTCTGCTAAATGACTAAAATGTAAATAAAGTAAAGTTATGAAAGAAAAAAGGTACCTACACACTATTGAATGCTTCCAAAGTTTTATTGAGTGCAACATTTATACTTGAAAGTCTTCGTCAGGCTTAACAATAAAGCCAAAAATATGAAGGTGTTTCACTCACTCTGTGCTGCTGTCTTTGTGTGTTTGCAGTGCGGGACCGAAGGGAGACAACATCTATGAATGGAGATCCACCATCCTAGGACCACCAGGCTCGGTGTACGAGGGAGGGGTCTTCTTCTTAGATATCACCTTCTCATCCGACTACCCCTTCAAGCCACCGAAGGTACTGTATCTTTAATCACTTGCTTTATAGTTTTAGAGGTCGGAGTATTAACAGTTAACAGCTCAGTAACATGGCCCACACAGCTCTTTTCAAAAGTAATGCACTAAGTAGGGAATATGGTGTAATTTGGTACGTAGCCTCTGTCTGCAGCTAGTCCTCTATCGTTCTACATGGAGGTCAGGTCTGAGAGCAGTTTGTTGAGGTCATCAGTTGAAACCCTGAGGCTGATAAACATGATGTCTTGTCTTGTGTTTGTTGACTAACTGTGGCGCCACCCGGCCGTCGTCTCCTTGAGGCTACTACGCACTACACAGTAGCAGTTACACTACAGCGCTCTGCTCTACTGTCATATGACTGTGGAGACCAGGGGACCAGAATAACCCTGAACCGTTTAACACAATGCTGTTATTATTGAGAGCGAGAGACAGGCAGCAGTTGTGGTTTCAGTCTCAGTCAGACGTGACTTTGTGGCTGTGTGATACTCGGCACTAAGAGAGAAGCCCAGCAAAGTATGTATGGGTCCCCCAAATGGCACCCTATTCCCTACATAGTGCACTACGTTTGACCAGGGCCCTGGTCAAACGTAGTGCACTATATAGGTAATAGGGTGCTGTTTGGGATGTAGGCTCTGTGTGTTATAGACACTGCAGGGACTCTTTTTTTAGAGCCATTTACTGAGTTTGCAGCATATATTCTCATTAACCTTTTCACGTGTGAGTTCCAAATATCTCTAACGGTCGCCCCAGTGTGAGTTTTTTTATGCGTGTGATATCAGAGTGCACTCAATGTTCCAAAATTTGATTGTTATGCAACAGGACAGTTAACCCGCGCTGCCCTCAAACCAAGACACGCTGCCTGCTAATTGTCTATAGGCTATGTTTCAACTTGTCAATTTCAAATTATTTTCTAACAAGTTTTATTTTCTAATAACAGTTTGAATTGAGGTGTGTTCCACCTCCTCATTAATTCACATAAAATGTAGCCCATTTCACTGTTGCGGACAATTTATGTTTGAGGCTTTACTGAGGCAAACTTCTCTCTTTGACGAGAGACCAAGCACTTCCCCAAATTAAGTATGAAGACATTGCGCATCTCTAGTCAGAACAGGCCTTGCACAAACTTTTCCCCCTGGCACATTTTCCGGCTGGCGCTCGCATTGCCTTCATTGTTGTTTTCCTTACAAATAATAACTTTGGACATGTGTGCGTTCCTATCAAAGTAAGTGTCTTATTTTCTGTATGTCGTGTTGTCGTTTCTACTGTAGCACACCGTATGTACAGTGCTATGAAAAAGTACTCGCCCCCTTTCTAATTTTCTCTACTTTTGCAAATTTGTGATACTGAATGTTATCAGATCTTCAACCAAAACCTAATATTAGATAAAGGGAACATAACTGAAAAAATAACACAACAATTACATATTTATTTCATAAACAAAGTTATGCAACACCCAATTCCCCTGTGTGAAAAAGTAATTGCCCCCTTACACTCAATAACTGGTTGTTCCACCTTTAGCTGCAATGACTCCAACCAAATGCTTCCTGTAGTTGTTGATCAGTCTCTCATGTCGCTGTGGAGGAATTTTGGCCCACTCTTCCATGCAGAACTGCTTTAACTCAGTGACGTGTGGGTTTTCAAGCATGAACTGCTCGTTTCAAGTCCTGCCACAACATCTCAATTGGGATTAGGTCTGGACTTTGACTAGGCCATTCCAAAACTTCCAATTTGTTGCTTTTTAGAAATGTTCATGTAGACTTGATTGTGTGTTTTGGATCATTGTCTTGCTGCATGACCCAGGCATAATGGGACCCATCTCATCCAAAAAGTTGACTAAAGTTTGCCAAAAAGCACCTGGATGATCATCAAGACTCTTGGAAGAACGTTCTATGGACAGATGATTCAAAAGTATAACTTTTTGGACGACAGGGTTCCAGTAATGCCTGGCGAATACCAAACTCCACAGTAAGAACATCATACCAAAGGTCAAGCATGGTGGTGGTGGTGTGATGGTTTGGGGATGCTTTGCTGCCTCAGGACCTGGACGACTTGCCTTAATAGAAGGAACCATGAATTCTGCTCTGTATCAGATAATTCTACAGGAGAATGTCAGACCATCCGTCTGTGAGCTGAAGCTGAAGCGCAGCTGGGTCATGCAGCAAGACAATGATCCAAAACACACAATCAAGTCTACATTAACATTTCTAAAAAGCAACAAATTGGAAGTTTTGGAATGGCCTAGTCAAAGTCCAGACCTAATCCCAATTGAGATGTTGTGGCAGGACTTGAAACAAGCAGTTCATGCTTGAAAACCCACACGTCACTGAGTTAAAGCAGTTCTGCATGGAAGAGTGGGCCAAAATTCCTCCACAGCGACGTGAGAGACTGATCAACAACTACAGGAAGCATTTGGTTGGAGTCATTGCAGCTAAAGGTGGAACAACCAGTTATTGAGTGTAAGGGGGCAATTACTTTTTCACACAGGGGAATTGGGTGTTGCATAACTTTGTTTATGAAATAAATGAAATAAATATGTAATTGTTGTGTTATTTTTTCAGTTATGTTCCCTTTATCTAATATTAGGTTTTGGTTGAAGATCTGATAACATTCAGTATCACAAAAATGCAAAAGTAGAGAAAATTAGAAAGGGGGCAAATACTTTTTCATAGCACTGTATGTATGGAGCATAATGTATTTACTGTTTTATTCACATGTTTTCAAGTACTGGTGACAAAACATGCATTCCGATTCTTGCATATATTGTAATGGACACATATGATGTGTGTAAAATACTTTTTTGAAGGTTGTACTGATTATGATGAGCTAATGCTAAGCTATTTGCCAGCTGTGTTTGTTGACATCATACAATGCATTTTGGTTGTCACGTAAGTGTCTGTCAGACCAAAGATGTTATAACAAAACGAGGTGAAGGGATAGTTCACTCGACTGACTTATGGTGGTTTCAAGACAACTGGGAACTCAGAAAAATACGAGATCAAATCATGACAGTGATCTTCAGGTCAGAATGTCGGAGCTCTAGAAAGAGGCCCAAGTTCCCGAGTTGGAATTCCGAGTTGGATGATTATTCCCAGTCTGAGCTCGTTTTTTTTCAGAGGTCCCAGTTGTGTTGAACGCACTGAAGTCGGAAGTCTGAGATTTACGAGTTCCAAGTTCCCAGTTGTTTTGAACGCGGCATCAGATTGTAACTATGGTACCTCAGGGTTGCCAGCTCAAACCCCCCTTTCCAGGGGTTTTATTCTTATTTAGCGTATAAACTTCTCCTGTGTTTGCCCTCCATTTAATGATAAATCCCCCATCATAGTAATATTTCCTGCATCATATCCCCCCACGATACCTTCCCCCATTTCTACCCCCCATGGACTTGAAAACCCCCCACAAATTAAATTAACCCCCTCCCACAAACCCCCCTAAAATGGTTTCATCGCTGTTTAGCTTTCACGCTACAGTTAGGCTAGGCAGTAGGCTAGATTTGTAATATGCTGAAAAGTGGCCAAACTAAGTTCATATTTTTCAGGCAATTGGCGCAGCCATCTTTGACTTTGTTTATTTGTGTCTTATAGTGAATGGCATTCTGGGATTAGGGCATTTTCGCTTGTCAAACATAAACAAACATGGCTGCCATCATAAAGAATTTAGCATCTGTTAGCTTAGCTGCCACACATCACTTTTCTAAACAATATCACATTTCTCCTGTGTGCTCACCAGAGATGTGGTACATTCTAAACAAGTCTAGCTGTTAGGTCGCTAACTTAGGTTTTGTTTTTTTGTCAGTGCAAACTGTTATTTAGACTGGTTTATGGAATGAGTTTGGCTGTGGATGTGTTCCGTGTGATGTTTGGATGATGAAGTTTGCATCTGTTGCTACTGTTCCAATCACATATTTGCGATGGAACGCTGCAGGGATCACGTACACGTCAAAGGGTTAATACAGACTTCTAACAGAAGGCTACACTGCCTATTATGTTTCTGATAAAACTATACAGGAGCTGGATATAATCTGGATCATAATTGCTTTCTGGGAGTGGAGGGGAGCTAGCTACTATGGTTATTTCCACCCCATTTCACATAAAAACAAACAGACAAAAACATTTAGGCGAAATTAGCCACGGAACTAAATGTTTTACCACTCTACACTGGACTGTGTCATGATATGTTTGCTTGGTCCAGCAGTTACATTATTAAGCACAAATCCCCAGTGATGGGATTAGCCTTTACAGTGGTTATGGTAATAAAAGACGGAGTCTGGCTCGTCTGGTTTCAAATAACATGTCATATAGATGGCACAAACAGTTTGACTGGAGAGAGACAGAGAAGACTTGTTCACAGGCATGCAGTTGTCCCCATCCATGCTACTGATTACCCAGGGTGGTATGGCTGTGTCTGACTCCCTCCTTTCTATATCTCTATATGTCTATATCTTCTCTCTCTCTCTCTCTCTCTCTCTCTCTCTCTCTCTCTCTCTCTCTCTCTCTCTCTCTCTCTCTTTCTTTCTTTCTTTCTTCTCTTTCTCTCCCTCTAATGTCAAAGGCATAAACAGCCAGTGCTATCATTAAGATCCTCCTCCGTGCCTGGTCTAATTGGTTTTCCCTACATTAAGGACTTGGTCCCAAATGGCACCCTACTCCCTATATAATGCACTACTATTGACAAGTAGTGCACTATATAGGGAATAGGGTTCTATTTTATTTGGGACGCAGACAAGGTCTGCTCAGAGGGAAAAGGCCTCAATGGGATGTTAAGAGACCAAGCTTAAGCGTATGTCACCGACCATGGCCCTACTTGAGATTGCATGGAAAGGTCAATAGATGTTCACACACCATTTGCTCCTGGCCTGGGGTCTCCCTGTCTCTCATCTATGGTGACCTAATTATGTTTTTCTGTTTTATAAGGGCAAATGTTGGGACATGGTGAAAGGTGAAGGATGTGTGGTTTAGCTTTGTGAAGTTTAGGTGACTATAGTATCTGCAGACTGGGAGGTGTGGATTGGGAATGTTCTAGCTCCTTTGACGCAATGCTTCTTGTCGACTGTACACAGTTAAAGGTTTTGCTGGTGAATTACAGTAACCCTTGCATGCTTTATCATTGACCCCATTGTTAACACTGTAGTTTATTTTATCTGCCTGGTTGGCTGATAAGGCCTGAATGTGTTTCATGATTTCCTCCTCTTCCACAGGTCACTTTCCATTCGAGGATTTACCACAGTAAAAAAACAATCAGGGCGTAGTGATCTGTCTGTCTGGGCTGTTTCCTAGCCAGGATCTACTTCCTGTGGTCTCTTAGGTTACGTCCCACACCAGGATCTACGACTATAACATCAACAGTCAGGGGGTGATCTGTCTGTCTGTGATCTGGATCTACTTTGTGTTGTTTCCTAGGCGATGTTAGATCTACTTTGTGTTTTTTCCTAGGTGACGTTCCGCACCAGGATCTACCACTGTAACATCAACAGCCAGGGGGTGATCTGCCTGGATATCCTGAAAGACAACTGGAGCCCCGCCCTCACCATCTCCAAGGTGCTGCTGTCCATCTGCTCCCTGCTCACAGACTGTAACCCTGGTGAGTGACACAGCGGTCAACCAATCAGACAAACAGTAGATATACTGTACACATGTTAGACTGTAACCCTGGGAAATGACACGGGTCCTCTAAGGTCTCCCTCTTACCAATGACTGTACACCAATGACTAAAACCTCTTATTCATGAGTGTCTCATCTCTGTCCTCTCTACAGTTATGTTATCCCTAAGATCCATAAGATCTGGAAAATGGCACAAGTCCTCCCCCTACACAAAGACGGAGATCCTTTTGACTTGGATAACTACCGTCCAATTTCCAAGCTATCTTGCCTTGCCAAAGTTTTAGAGTCCCTGGCCAACGTTCAGCTCAGAACTTTTTTAACTTCTCGTTCTATTCTTAATGAACACCAATCTGGTTTTAGACCTGGACATAGCAATGTTTCAGCAACTACACTTGTCTTAGATGATGTGCTATATTGTTTAGACCATAAAAACCATTGTGCTGCCTTATTTATTGACCTGTCGAAGGCATTTGATACGGTTGACCATTTCTTACTTGTTCAAAGGTTGTCTGAAATAGGCCTAGATCAGGCATCTTGCAAATGGCTCAAGAACTATCAAACGGACAGGACCCAATGTGTGCTTACTGACGGTATCAAATCTAGTTTCCTCATTATTACGAAAGGTGTGCCGCAGGGGTCGATTTTGGGCCATGTTCTCTTCACTATTTATATAAATAATATTGGTCTATCTGTTAAAGCCTGTAACATTGATATCTCTACGCGGATCATACAGTTATTTACTCCTGTACCCCCTCAGTACAGTAGGCCATTCATGACCTTCAGCATGGTTTTGAATCAGTTCAAAAATCGCTTACTGATCTTAAACTAGTGCTAAATGCTAATAAAACGAAGTCTATGTTTTTTTCTAGGCCTCGTAATATTAACCCTGAGGGCCTGCATATTTGCACATTGAAGGGAGCCCAAATTGAGCAAGTTCCCCATTATAAGTACTTGGGTATTTGGATTGATGATAAGCTCTCTTTTAAAACACACATTGACAAAAAAGTTGAGAATTAAGCTGGGTTTCTTTTGTAGAAATAAATCCTGCCTCACTTTGGAAAGTAGAAGTAAGATTGTTCAAGCAACGCTTCTCCCAGTACTTGATTATGATGATATAATCTACTTGCATGTGGCAGCCTCTGCTTTAAAACCTTTAGATTCAGTCTATCACTTAGCACTGCTTTTTATCACTGGGGACAATTTTCATACACATCACTGCATTTTGTATAGTTCTGTTGGCTGGGAGTTTCTGACTACCAGAAGGGTCCAGCATTGGCTACTTTTTGTATATAAAGCGGTTCTTCAGAGACTCCCCCACTACCTCAGCTCACGTATTAACTGGAGATCCAGCAATTTTCAGACCCACTCTCTGGACTGGCTGGTTCTGGAGGTCCCACAGGTCTCCACTGACCTGGGGGAAAATGTTTTTAGTTTTAATGCCCCCAACTCATGGAATAGCCTTCAGGCCACATTGAAATTAGACTTGTGGGTCTCCATTGAAGAGTTTAGATCGTGTTTAAGGGTGGTGATATGTGAGAGTTGTGTTTGTTTTGATTAATCTTGTTGTATTTTTTGTATTGATATTATTTATTGTATGTTCATATTCACAGGGCTCCCTTGCAAATGAGATCATGGTCTCAATGGTGACCCACCCTGTATAAATAAAAGTTCAATAAAATAAAATGTTAGACTGAGGTAGCCCTCTTACTAATGCGTTGCTCGTCTCTTTTCTCTTTTCTCTGTCTTCTCCCTCTCCTCTCCTCTCTTCAGCGGACCCTCTGGTTGGTAGCATTGCCACTCAGTACCTGACCAACAGAGCCGAGCATGACAGGATAGCCCGACAGTGGACCAAGAGATACGCCACATAGAGGTCACGACCCCTGACCCTGTCCTGTCTGACCCCCCCATCCCCCCAGCCCCTCTGCCTGCGGTGTGAAGGTCCCAGAGGCGACGTCACATTGTGCAACAAATCTTTATAGCCTTTACAATATGGACTTCTGTGTATCTGTCTGATTACTGATTCTACTCCTCCACATTTTACCCTGCTGTGAGGACTGGGTCTAAAGAGAGACAGAGAGATAGGCAGACCCCAACAGGCATTGTCTCACGTCAGATAGCGCAGCTACGTCTTCGTCTGCACTGATAGTTCATGGCAACACAGAGCGTTAGAATGACGCCATCTTTCGGAAGACAATGCCAAATAACAGGTAAATGTATATTGGAGTAGAATTTTGTAGCTGTAGATTTTAGCTATGTTTAAATGCCTCTACTTGCAAGTCTTGCTTCTTTGGGATATAAAAAAATAAAATGTATTTTGTGATGTAATAAAGGAAACTATTCCTCAACCAAATATTATGGTGCATTTTAGCCTTCTCCATTATCTGTATGAAGTTAAAGAAGAAAAAACAACTAGCTGATGTAGATTATTAGAGATGATGATGTCATTTATATGAAAGCCAGACACCCATTTCCACTTATGTAGTTACATTATACTGTTGTGACTGTTTTACCTTTGTCAATTTGTAATGAAAACGAGATTTCATTTAAACCTTTTTGTAGCTCAGCAAAAGATGAGCCACCACTGTAACATCCCCAAAACACAATAAACTTGTCCCAAGGGTTGAGTTGTACAGTGTAAACTATTGGATGATTGACATTAGCAGCTGGCATTCAATAACCTGGGGTGCATCCAGAATGGCACCATATTCCCTATATAGTGCACTTCTTTTGACCAAAGCCCTATGTGCCTTGGCAAAAAAAGAAGTGAACTACAGAAGGGAAAAGGGTTCCATTTGGGATGTAGACAAAAGCTCAATTTGTTCAGGCTCAGTATGCATAATGAGAGGAATGGGAGGACCTGTCCCCCGGGAAACGAACAGGACAGTATCATTATGTTGCATAGAGATAGTCACTCAGAAATACTGATATGCAAACTGCCGTACCTTTATCTCTTGCGATGTATAATGTCATACTGATTCTACACATTTTACCCTACGAGTACTGATGTCTGTAGGAAAAGACAGTGCTCAAATCGACCTAGACTTAAAGTGCAGCTAAAATGTCAGATTCACATCGGCGGGGATCAGACGCAGCTCTCTCTCTCTTGAAGTTAAATCCTATGAGGAGACAAAAAAAGAAATGTAGGGCTGGAAAGAGAGAAACTGATAAATGCTATTGAAGTAGAAGTTAGTAGCTATAGTAGATTTAGTATTTAAGCTGTAGATATACTGTTATCTGTATGTTAGCTAGCAGTCTCTTCACTCTATACACAAAGACACAGGTTTTCTGGTTTATTGATGTGGGTTTTTTCTGTATTCTCTCTCGATCTCAGACTTGTTTGATGTGTGGTTTAAGAGTTGGTCTTTGAAGAGTAGCTGCTGTCAGTGTTCAGGCTAATTTTGCTCTTTTCACGGTTTAACCTCAACAGTGCAGTGAGAGATCGATGTCCTCTGGCCTGGATTATAATGTGTCAAATTGATATTCTGGAGATGGATGGAAGAATACCTGGTAGGGGTGCTGTAGGACTAAGGCCAAGTTAACCCTAAATGCTGGTCTGGGGTCAGTTTTGTGTTTTGCTGCAATGGTTGAGGTTAGGATGTGGGGAGGGCAAGCTGGGCGGTGCTTTTCCTCTCTCAAAGTTAGACCGCCCCCTTATGGTTGTTTCTTTGAACTACACACATATCTGGAAGAGACCAATACTGTATTATAGTGCTGTATCATATAATGGTCTTGTCCTATATTGAGTATCCTCTATGATCATAGATCGATGGTATCTTTCTGGTTTAATGAAGAGGTGTTGATATGATGCTCTGAGGAACTAACTGATTACTTGCTGTGTGATTGTCTACTATATCAAATATGATACAAAATGTTTTGATATGTTTTGATATGGTTTGTATGACTGAGTCTGTATGATTTATCTGCAGATTATGTCTGACTTTCTATGGGAAAATATGCTTATCAGATTAATGGCTAGTTGAAAATGTTAACTAGTTATCACATTGTGTATCACAATTAATTACGCTGTGTATTTCAGGAATTATGACTGGAATAACCACACAAGGGAGACAGTAACAGAAATGTGAATCCTGAGAAGAGAGTAATTAATTATATTTGCAAAGATTTAAAGGATGGAGATCGTAAGGTATACACTGAGTGGACAAAACATTAGGAACACCTGCTCTTTCCATGACATAGACTGACCAGGTGAATCCAGGTGACAGCTATGATCCCTTATTGATGTCACTTGTTAAATCCACTTCAATCACTGTAGATAAAGGGGAGGAGACAGGTTATAGAAGGATTTTTAAGCCTTGAGACAATTGAGACATGGATTGTGTCATTCAGAGGGGGAATGGACAAGACAAAATAATTAAGTGCCTTTGAATGGGGTATGGTAGTAGGTGCCAGGCGCACCGGTTTGAGTGTGTTAAGAACTGCAACGCTGCTGGGCTTTTCATGTTCCACAGTTTCCCGTGTGTATCAAGAATGGTCCACCACTCAAAGGACATCCAGCCAACTTGACACAACTGTGGGAAGCATTGGAGTCAACATGGGCCAGCATCCCTGTGGAACGCTTTCGACACCTTGTAGAGTCCATGCCCCGACGAATTGAGGCTATTCTGAGGGCAAAAGTGGGTGCAACTCAATAGCAGGAAGGTGTTCCTAATGTTTTGTACACTCAGTGTATATTAGACACACACACAGACTGAAGGAATCTATATGGCTGGTCGGCAGCAGAGGGCAGGGCATGCCGTAAGGCTTGGCAGTGAGGTACCCCTGAGTTTGAAGTCCCACTTGGCCCATGACTAATGACATCAGTCCTACTCTCTCAGAGGAATTCAATGGAGAGTGAGGCCTTTCCCGTCTCTGTCTGTGTGTGTGTGTGCGTATGCCTCTGTCTGGTTTGTGTGAGTGTGTGGTATGCCTCACTCGTGTGTGTGTTTATCTCTTTGTGTGTGTGTGTGCGCACGTGTGTGCATGCCTACAAGCGCACGTGCATGTCTGTATTCAGTGGAGAGTGAGTGAGGCCTTTGCCGCAGAATGTACCCTTTCAGACCTCATAGGCAGACCAGTGATTAATGTAGACTTGGGAAATACTGGATGGTCTGTCAGCGTGATAAATGACAGTTGGACAAACCAGTCCAGCCAGTTGTATTACTGACTGTATCCATAAGGGATCATGATGATATCTGAATTTCACCTAGTTGTTTTTTGTGTAAGGTTTATGTTTTGTGCTGTATTTATTCAATTAATTGACACCTTAGAACAATTTCAAATGATTATTTACATTAAATTCCTACCAGCCAGCTCTAGCCTGGACTATTATCGGCCAGTCTGCACAGCGCGCTATCGACCAAGAACATATCGGATTTTCTGCCGGTATCACTGAATCACTGGACCTTAACACCGGATCATCGCAACTAGCTAGCTGCAACCGAATGGATGTTGTTGGCTAATCACCACTGTCCGAAGCTAGCCTCAGTTAGCCTTGAGTTAGCCTCGAGCCAGGCCCATCTCCCGGCTATCTACCTCTCTGTTAACCGGACGGGACCTCCTAGTGTCGACACGGAGCCCCGCCGATCCATCATGACTGGTCTTCCGACGTAATCGTCTGATGTGGTTTCAACAGGCTTCCCGTTGTGACGACCACGAAGATCCATCTGCTAGCCCCGGCCCGCTAGCACACGCAATCAACAGCCATGCTTCCTGCTCGCCTGTGCTGTAGCAGCCATTCGGACTGCTCCCGGTCTCACCTATTGCTGTTCACTGGACCTTATGATCACTCAGCTGCACAGCTGATGCCTGCTGGACTGTTCCTTTACACGGTACCCCCATCCTGTTTATCTGTCCTGTTTATCTGTTTAGCCTCAGGCCAAACTTTCGTCGCCATTACCAGTTGTTGTCTTAGCTCTCTCGAATAACACCTGTGATTGCTTTATGCCTCTCTCCCATGTCTATATGCCTTGCCTATTGCTGTTCCGGTTAGTTCTTATTATACAATTTCACTGTAGAGCCCCCAGTCCCGCTCAACCAGCCTCAGAGAGCTCCTTTGTCCCACCCCCCATACACGCGGAGACCGGCTCAATCGGTGCCTCCAGTGATGCTATCTCGTTCATTGTTACCCAACGCTTAGGTTTACCTCCACTGTACTCATATCCTTCCATATCCTTGTCTGTACATAATGCCCTGAATCTATTCTACAACGGCCGGAAATCTGCCCCTTTTATTCTCTGTACCCAACGCACTAGAAGACCAGTTCTTAAAGCCTTTAGCCGTATCCATATTCTACTCATCCTCTGTTCCTCTGGTGATGTAGAGGTTAACCCAGGCCCTGTAGCCCCCAGTATCACTCCTACTCCCCAGGCGCCATAATTTGTTGACTTCGGTAACCGTAAAAGCCTTGGTTTTTTGCATGTTAACATCCGAAGCCTCATCCCTAAGTTTGAGTTACTCACTGCGTTAGCACACTCCGCCAACCCTGATGTTCTAGCAGTGTCTGAATCCTGGCTTAGGAAGACCACCAAAAACTCTGACATTTCCATCCCCAACTACAACATTTTCCGTCTATATAGAACTGCCAAAGGGGGCGGCGTTGCAATCTACTGCAGAGCTCAATCATACTATCCAGGTCTGTGCCCAAACAGTTTGAGCTTCTACTTCCAAAAATCCACCTCTCCAGAAATGTCTATCACTGTTGCCGCTTTCTACAGACCCCCCTCAGCCCCCAGCTGTGCCCTGGACACCATATGTGAATTGATTGCCCCCCATCTATCCTCAGAGTTCGTACTACTTGGTGACCTAAACTGGGATATGCTTAACACCCTGGCCGTCCTACAATCCAAACTAGATGCCCTCAATCTCACACAAATGATCAAGGAACCTACCAGGTACAACCCTAAATCCGTAAACATGGGCACCCTCATAGATATCATCCTGACTGATTTACCCTCTAAATACACCTCCGCTGTCTTCGACCAGGATCTCAGCGATCACTGCCTCATTGCCTGCGTCCGTAATGAGTCCGCGGTCAAACGACCACCCATCATCACTGTCAAACGCTCCCTAAAACACTTCAGCGAGCAGGCCTTTCTAATTTACCTGGCCCGGGTATCCTGGATGGATATTGACTTCATTCCGTCATTAGAGGATGCCTGGTTGTTCTTTAAAAGTGCTTTCCTCTCCATCTTAAAAAAACATACCCCATTCAAAAAATTCCGAACTAAGAACAGATATAGCCCTTGGTTCACCCCAGACTTGACTGCCCTTGACCAGCACAAAAACATCCTGTGGCGTACTGCATTAGCATCGAACAGCCCCCGCGATATACAACTTTTCAGGGAAGTCAGGAACCAATATACACAATCAGTTAGGAAAGCAAAGGCTAGCTTTTTCAAACAGAAATGTGCATCCTGTAGCACTAACTCCAAAAGGTTTGGGCCACTGTACTGCTTCCCACTGCACTGAGGCTAGGAAACACTGTCACCACCGATAAATCTACGATAATCGAGAATTTCAATAAGCAGTTTGCTACGGCTGGCCATGCTTTCCACTTGGCTACGGCTGGCCAAGGCTTTCGACTCTGTCAATCACCGCATTCTAATTGGCAGACTAAATAGCCTTGGTTTCTCAAATGACTGCCTCGCCTGGTTCACCAACTACTTCTCAGATAGAGTTCAATGTGTCAAATTGGAGGGCCTGTTATCTGGACCTCTGGCAGTCTCTATGGGGGTGCCACAGGGTTCAATTCTCGGGCCGACTCTATTCTCTGTGTATATCAATGATGTCGCTCTTGCTGCTGGTGACTCTCAGATCCACCTCTACGCAGACGACACCATTTTGTATACATCTGGCCCTTCATTGGACACTGTGTTAACAAACCTCCAAACGAGCTTCAATGCCATACAACACTCCTTCCGTAGCCTCCAACTGCTCTTAAACGCTAGTAAAACTAAATGCATGCTCTTCAATCGAACGCTGCTTGCACCCGCCTGCCCGACTAGAATCACTACTCTCGGCGGGTCTGACTTAGAATATGTGGACAACTACAAATACCTAGGTGTCTGGTTAGACCGTAAACTCTCCTTCCAGACTCACATTAAGCATCTCCAATTCAAAGTTAAATCTAGAATCGGCTTCCTATTTCGCAACAAAGCCTCCTTCACTCATGCTGCCAAACATGCCCTCGTAAAACTGACTATCCTACCGATCCTTGACTTCGGCGATGTCATTTACAAATTAGCCTCCAACACTCTACTCAGCAAATTGGATGTAGTCTATCACAGTGCCATCCATTTTGTCACCAAAGCACCATATACTACCCACCATTGTGACCTGCACGCTCTCGTTCGCTGGCGCTCACTACATATTTGTCGCCAAACCCACTGGCTCCAGGTCATCTATAAATCACTGCTAGGCAAATCCCCGCCTTATCTTAGCTCATTGGTCACCATAGCAACACCCACCCGTAGTATGCGCTCCAGCAGGTATATCTCACTGGTCATCCCCAAAGCCAACACCTCCTTTGGCCACCATTCCTTCCAGTTCTCTGCTGCTAATGACTGGAACGAACTGCAAAAATCTCTGAAGCTGGAGACTCTTACCTCCCTCACTAACTTTAAGCATCAGTTGTCAGAGCATCTTACCGATCACTGCACCTGTACACAGCCCATCTGTAATTAGACAACCCAACTACCTCATCCCCATATTGTTATTTATTTTGCTCATTTGCACCCCAGTATCTCTATTTACACATCATCTTCTGCACATCTACCACTCCAGTGTTAATACTAAATTGTAATTATTTTGCACTATGGCCTATTTATTGCCTTACCTCCATAACTTACTACATTTGCACACACTGTATATAGATTTTCTATTGTGTTATTGACTGTATGTTTTGTTTTATCCCATGTGTAACTCTGTGTTGTTGTTGTTTTAATCGCACTGCTTTGCTTTATCTTGGCCAGGTCGCAGTTGTAAATGAGAACTTGTTCTCAACTGGCTTACCTGGTTAAATAAAGGTGAAATAAAAATAAAAATAACAAAAACAATGGAGCATATTTCTAGTCCTAACTCCAGACTGAGAGAGTAGGTATAGGTGTGTTGAGTACAGACTCCAGTGGGTAGGGGAACCTCTCCGTTCTTCTGGTGTTAGAGCCCAGTGGGCAGGGATACAGCAGAGCAGACCCCTCTCTGTCAGCATGATCACACCTGACCCGTCTCTGTCAGCATGATCACACCTGACCCCTCTCTGTCAGCATGATCACACCAGAGCCCTCTCTGTCAGCATGATCACACCAGACCCCTCTCTGTCAGCATGATCACACCAGACCCCTCTCTGTCAGCATGATCACACCTGACCCCTCTCTGTCAGCATGATCACACCAGACCCCTCTCTGTCAGCATGATCACACCTGAGCCCTCTCTGTCAGCATGATCACACCTGACCCCTCTCTGTCAGCATGATCACACCTGACCCCTCTCTGTCAGCATGATCACACCTGACCCCTCTCTGTCAGCATGATCACACCTGACCCCTCTCTGTCAGCATGATCACACCTGACCCCTCTCTGTCAGCATGATCACACCTGACCCGTCTCTGTCAGCATGATCACACCTGACCCCTCTCTGTCAGCATGATCACACCTGACCCCTCTCTGTCAGCATGATCACACCTGACACCTCTCTGACAGCATGATCACACCTGACCCGTCTCTGTCAGCATGATCACACCAGACCCCTCTCTGTCAGCATGATCACACCTGAGCCCTCTCTGTCAGCATGATCACACCAGACCCCTCTCTGTCAGCATGATCACACCTGACCCCTCTCTGTCAGCATGATCACACCTGACCCGTCTCTGTCAGCATGATCACACCAGACCCCTCTCTGTCAGCATGATCACACCTGACCCCTCTCTGTCAGCATGATCACACCTGACCCCTCTCTGTCAGCATGATCACACCTGACCCCTCTCTGTCAGCATGATCACACCTGACCCCTCTCTGTCAGCATGATCACACCTGACCCCTCTCTGTCAGCATGATCACACCTGACCCCTCTCTGTCAGCATGATCACACCAGACCCCTCTCTGTCAGCATGATCACACTAGACCCCTCTCTGTCAGCATGATCACACCTGACCCCTCTCTGTCAGCATGATCACACCAGACCCCTCTCTGTCAGCATGATCACACCTGACCCCTCTCTGTCAGCATGATCACACCTGACCCCTCTCTGTCAGCATGATCACACCTGACCCCTCTCTGTCAGCATGATCACACCTGACCCCTCTCTGTCAGCATGATCACACCTGACCCCTCTCTGTCAGCATGATCACACCTGACCCCTCTCTGTCAGCATGATCTCACCTGACCCCTCTCTGTCAGCATGATCACACCTGACCCCTCTCTGTCAGCATGATCACACCAGACCCCTCTCTGTCAGCATGATCACACCTGACCCGTCTCTGTCAGCATGATCACACCTGACCCCTCTCTGTCAGCATGATCACACCTGACCCCTCTCTGTCAGCATGATCACACCTGACCCCTCTCTGTCAGCATGATCACACCTGACCCGTCTCTGTCAGCATGATCACACCAGACCCCTCTCTGTCAGCATGATCACACCTGACCCCTTTCTGTCAGCATGATCGCACCTGACCCCTCTCTCCTCTCCTCTCCTGTGGGGTTAGAGCCACTAGAAGTGGCAGACATAATGAGTTAATTGTGATGAAGTGATCCGTGGTCTGCTGTGCTCTCTGTGCTGCGATCGCAGCTAAACTAAATGCCATAAGCCTAAGCCACAATAAAAGCCCTCTTATGTGTACGTGCGTGTGCGCTCAATTCTTTCCTGTTGTTTCTCAAGGACTATGTGTTTTCAATGGCAGGCAGTTTAACCTTTCCTTTCAGCTGAAACCCTTTTCACTAGGCCGGCATGGTCATAGTGAAATCACACAAACCCATCTTATGTTGAATTTCATTTGATAGAAAAATTGCCTGGGTGCTCTTTTTGAGATGTTTTTGTCTTCTTTTTAAAGGATGTAGTGTTGAAGTTATCACTCAAGGACACACTTTCCAAGCACGTACTATATCTTATCACATTCACACAGAGATTCTTCCTAGGAATAGTAGCTATCTCCATCAAATTCAATCTTGCAAACCTAATCTCCAAATGGAAGTTTTTATTTTCATCTCTAGTGTTCCATTTAGGGCATAGTACTGTATGTGTTCGAGTGTATGTGACCAACAGATGGCGTTGTAGCCACACTTTTAGTTTCTGGCTATGCAGCGTCCAGCCAGCGACACACAGATATTGGAGTTGCTTTGTCTTCATGATGGATCTGAGATGAGTGGCTAAGTATATCCTCTGGGATTCTGTTGTGATGGCAGCTTAGTAGTCAGCCAGCTAGCCAGCCAGCTAGCCAGCCAGCCAATCAGTCTCCAACATGAGATGCTCTCCTCTCACAAACCACAGCTGCTACTGCTGCTGCTGCTGCCTGGATCACTGGTCCGTTAACTGTCACTGTGGAGAAGAGGGGAGAGGACATTACGTAGTTCCTCTTTTTGAGGTCCACTGTCGGTTTCTGTTTCTTCATTTTCGCCTCTTGGTGCTGCTCAAGATTCAAGAAGCTGTGTGGGCATTCAGCTTATCGGCAAGCGCTCTGATAGGCGATGATCACTGACCTATTTTGGGTGATTTTATATTGGGTTATATGGGTTGAATTTACATCATTTGAGTGAACTGCAGCACACCATAGTAGTATGAACCTGTCTGGATTAAGATTTTTAGGTTTTTATCCTTGGTCAGTTTTGCTCTTGACAACATCCTCTTTCACCATTTCCTGTATACAGCTTGGGATATTTACATGAAGTGTTCTATATGTCAAACATGTTTGGGTGCCACTAGTTCTACAGTCAGTGCTACAGACAGGAAAGTTACTGTGCGTTCAGATTACATTCACACTGTAACCCTGTGAGAGGAGGAAATGGGTGGGGTGCTAAACTAAAGATAAACGCACTGCTGAGAGACAGAGGCACACAGACACAAACCGTCCACCTGTAAATCTGTCAATCCTGTTTCAACAAAAATGACAAGTAAAGCTGATAGCAGTCTCACCCAGCACAGAGGTGCGTGTGAAAGACAATACAGTGACTATGTTAAATAAACTCTACGTTTGGTTCAAGCCCCCTGTATTCCATTTTGACAAGTGTATGTTTTGAATGAGTTATAGTGGATTTGAGGGGTAACTCAAACAATGACTCCTTGTAAGTAGTCAGAGCATTTGAAATGTCTCATCTGATCTACACACACACACACACACACACACACACACACACACACACACACAGTAAAGTGGGGGCTGGTTGTTGTGTACTAGTCAGCAGTTGGAGAATCTCGTGATTATTTTAGAATTCAAAACAAGAGACTAGTCTTCAGAAATATCCCTGTGTTTGTGTGTTTTTTTGCTTGCAGTAAGAGGATCACTGCTCTTGCTACAGAGCTCAGGACTAGACAGTGTGTACAAAACCCCTCTTCAGTTCTCCTTCAAACTCAAAGCTGCAGCCAGGGACATCTGAGTTTGAAGGAGTGCTGAAGAGGGCTTTTTTTACACATATTCCCTTTAGGGCTCTGGTCAAAACTAAGTAGTGCCCTTGCAAACTGTGTGTTTACTCTCCTTGGTGGTACTGCTTCAATACTGACTTAGCTACTTCTTGATTTAACAAAACACTGCATTTCAAGTGAACCCTGTTCTGGGTTTACAGGACTAGCCTGTGTGTTTATTCTCCATGGTGATACTCCTTCAGTCTAAACACAAGGTCTTACATGACACAACAAAGTGGGGATGTGTCCCCAATGGCACCCTATTCCCTATATAGTGCACTATAAAGGGAATAGGGTGCCATTGGGGATGTAGCCTGTATCTCCTCCTTTAGGACCCCTAACTTGGCCTCCACTCTGCTTCTCTCCACTGGGGAGTCCGTCACTACCCACAGCCAGCCAGCTCCAGCACCTTGGGCTGGATCTTTTCCCTTAAAAAGTTATGATTATGATCACTCCTACTCTATTTTAGTCTTGTTTGATTCATACAGCCCTCCCGTGTGGGGCTTGAGTGAATCCAGCATCCCTGTCTGTCAGTTTATAGAAGATAAGTTAGGAACGTGGGAAGTATGTTTCTGGAGAAGACGTAAGCTGGAGTACATGAAGAAGATGTCAGAAATCTCATAATATGTCATGTTTGTAAACGCCTTGTAACATGTCTTTAAAACCAAGGTGTTTCTCAGGCCGTCAAACAAAACCCTGTTGTCCCAGTAGCAGTCAGATAGTTTAGATAGAACAGTGGGATTAATGTTCCAAAGAACAGGTTTTTACATGGACAAGAATGTCATATTTGAAGAAGAACAGAGACAGAAGTTAAGAAGGCTGTTG
Source organism: Coregonus lavaretus (assembly GCF_964263955.1). Lineage (NCBI taxonomy): Eukaryota > Metazoa > Chordata > Actinopteri > Salmoniformes > Salmonidae > Coregonus > Coregonus lavaretus. The sequence continues at coordinate 28,638,398 of NC_140003.1, forward strand.
CGAAGGCTTTTTTACATGACCAGGTTTGGGCTGTAGCAGCCCTGAGTTACTCCTGAGGTACTCAGGTTTCTACCCCACTGAACACCTCCTATTCTCAGACAACATTCCAGCTCATGATCAGCTGAATACTGAATACAGACCCCTTGTCCCTTGTCCTTCCCAGCCAGCAGTACTGGATATGAGGGAAAGCCTCCCTACCCACGCGTCTAGCTGGCTGCCAGGCACAAGTCACTCGAGAGTTGTCTGTCATATTCATTCTCAGTGAGATCAGCTCTGTGACCATGCTGATTGGCCCCCACAGTGAGCTCAGAGCTGAGTTGGTGTGTGTGTATGTGTATGTGTGTGTGCGTGTCCATGTGTGTGTGTGTCCATTTATGTCCGTGTGTGTGCGTGCGTGTGTGCACGTGTGTGTGTGTGTCTGAGCAGAGCTTATGTGTGTGGAACTCTGAGACGTCTTATTCATTCACACAGACAGGGAAGCCCAAATAAGTTCACAATGTGTGACTGTTCTGTTTCCCACTTCTTCTTGTGTGCTGAAGAGTGTAATGTGGTTTGGGCAGCAGGCAGTATACTCAGTCATCTCTGGTTGTACCCCAAATGGCACCCTATTCCCCTTTATAGTGCACTATATAGGGACTAGGGTGCCATTTGAGATGCATACTCTTTTGTCTTCTCAAGTCAAAGACATAACACTGATGGGAACAAGCAGTTAGTCAGCCTTGGATATAAACTTCAGTTAGTCAGCTTTGGACAATGGATGTAAACTTCCTTCCATGACGCTAACAGAACAGCTCTTCATCAACATGTGTTTTCTGTTAACTAGCTAAAGGTGACACTGTTCACTGACATGATCGGCATGTTTACTGGGAAACTTTGAGAAACTTAATTGTGGTTTTATAATCTCATCAGTCTTGAGTGTTCGGGATTTGTTGAAGGGGTCAATAGGCATGTATGACTCACTGTGTGAATCACTGAACATCTAGAAAACGCCAGAACAGAACATCAAGTGGAAATTGGAAAAGGATGCTGACTATGTTTAGCAGGCTCTCGGTTCAATTCGAGATTTCACAATAAAACCTCTTGACTTGAAGTTTTTTCTCCCCCGCACTGTTTCTACCAACATGATCTCACAAGAGAACTAGCAACTTCCTACTCTTGAATACTTGAGTGATGCTTGCCTGTCCATTCTAATAGTAAGTGTCTCATAAACGCTATTAAGAGCAAGGCATAGGACAGACAGCTGAAAGCTGTGTAGATCAGATCAGTGTGTAGATAGCAGCAGACCTGGGTTCAAATACTATTTGAAATCGTTCAAATACTTTGAGCATTTGCTTTATTCTGCTTTTCCATTTGGGACTATTCTATTGGTTCCATTGTGCCAGACAAGCTCAATCAAGCCCAGCTAAAGTATTTGAAATTATTTCAAATAGTATTTGACCCAGGTCTGGTAGATAGCCATGTGAACAGGGACGGGTCGTAAACAACACTTCCTTATACAATGAAAATACCCTGTATGCACTGAGAATGATAAGAATGTTAACAAGTGGAGAGGAAACTAGAACAATTGTGAAATAAATGAGTGAACAGGCCACTGGTGCAACCAGGATGACAGAACAACATTCCTTCCTAAACTCCATCTCCATCCTGATTGCTGCTGTGTGGACTTGGTTAATTGCATATGTTCAGTCAGTCAACATCTTGTTTAAAGACACAAACCGTAATTGATTTTTTTGGGCCAAATGGCAGCCCTGCTGGTTTGTTATAAGCCAAGGGATGGGGCTGGATAAGCAGCTGTAAATATTTCTGACTGTACCTTTAATTCCACATATTGATACAGGCTAGAGAGGTGGTGTTTCCTGATCATTATGAATCACCAACCCATAGTCAAATGACAGAGGCAACTCTCCTTTGTAGACTTCTATTTAAGGTGAAACCTTTTGGTTATTTTATTCCAAGGGAGAGGATTCATGACTGGGTTGGAGTATAATCCTGCTCCATGGGGAACCACAGGCAACCCCAGCAGGACAGATTCACTTAACATTTATGCCATTCAAATGAGCCACAGCCTGGAATAACAAACACATTTAGAGACTACCTGAGATGTGGATTATGCTGCATTAACCAAGCCAGTAATAAGAGGAAGGTACCATACTGCATATCATTGCAGATATGCAAAAATAGGATTTAAAGGCTATAATGGAGCATGGAGTAGCCAATATTGCCCAGGATTCTCCTATAGAGAAATGAGGTCTGAAAACCTGACCCCTCGGTTTCAACGATGAGCTGGAAAGATGCAGAAACCTGCTGCGCTGACAACAACCCTTTATTATCCTGTCTGTTCTTTATACATGTGTACCGCAGGGACGGAACAAAACAATGCAAGTACGTATAGTAACCAAGGTGCTCTCGTGACATTATTGAGTGCACTAACAGAACAATAATCCAAATGTAATATCTGTAATACCCCTGTGTGGGTTTGTATCCAAAGCTCATAAATCAGTCCACAAACACGAGAACCCAGATGTTAGATCCCTCATACTGTCATACACATAGCAGTGCTCTCCTCTCCGCTACAATACAGCACAATCTGGTATAATGTGTTTGTTTAGTTGAACAATGGCACGCATCGAGGGCACACTTCTACCTCCTTATTAATGAGTGTCTGTGTGTGAGATAGATGAGTAGGCTAAAAAAAGTTAAGTTAGTTTCATCCAAAATAAAGAGAAGAGGCCTAATTCAAAACAGTTGTGTGAGAAGAGGACTTGTGCAGCATGTAATTCATCAACTGTGGGGATGGGATGAGTGGAGGGAGGGAGGGAGGGTGGGAGGGTGGGTGGAGGAATAGAGGGAGAGAGGAGGAGGGATGGGGGAGGAAAGGGGGATGTGTGGTTGTTGGGGAGCCTTCACTAATTGGTCCTGTACAAATCACAGCTGGGGTACCTCTTCTCCTCGGCTGAAAACAATTGACTTGTACGTCGTAAACTGGTACATCACAACACACTGGTTGCGTCCTAAATTGCACCCTATTCCCTATATAGTGCACTACTTTTGACCAGGGCCCATGGCTCTGGTCAAAGGTAGTGCACTATATAGAAAATAGGTTGTTATTTGGGACACAACACTGTCTCAATACTAGCTGTATGTTCCCAGGGACGATGTTCAATCTGGAGGCCATATTCGGCCTGCCTTGAAGTGAGGCTGTACATTTTTAGCAGGCCTCCTACACTTCTTCAAGTGTGTGCACCAATGACAGCTTAATTTGAGACTCAAATGTAAACACTATAATTTGTCTTCCCCTTATCTGAGAAACAGAGCCCAGAGCTGTAAATTACAAGACACTTTTGGGCCTGGGGCCCTCCCTGGAAATCAGTGAAAACTCCAAGTAAGTAGCCCATTCTTTCAAATCTCACACAAATAACATCAGTACTGGGACAATACGTGGAAAGAATAGCAAGAACATTGTGACATGATGTGACATATGAGTTTCCTGTACAGTCAGAAGGTGCACCCCAAATGGCACCCTATTCCCATATAGTGCACTACTCTTTACTACTTTTGAGTCCTATGGGTCAAAAGCAGTGGACTATATAGGGAAAAGGGTGACATTTGGGACACAGCCAGAGAGTGTGTAGACGTTTATGACATGGCTTCCTGTTACATTCCTACTGTCTCCTTCCAGCAAGACAAACTTTCTCATTGGCTCGCATTCCTGGGTTCAAATACTATTTCAAATAATTTCAATGACTTTATCTGTGCTAGATTAAGCTTGTCTGGCTTCATGGACCAATAGACCAGTCCCAAAACTGTAAACCCAATCCATCTGTCACTCCAGGCAGAATAGAACAAATGCTCAAAGTATTTGAAAGATTTCAAATAGTGTTTGAACCCAGGTCTATTGGCTCCCACAACCAGTCCTTAACCAACCAGCTGCTGCCGGACCGGACTCCGTTTTCACAAGGGGACCACTGAACACTTAATTTAATCAAAAGGTTAAAGGTGCTACACATAGAAGTTATCTATAGTTGCACTTAAACATTAAATCATCCAATAACACAGAGAGGATATATTTACAACCGAGGAAATAACTAAAAGCACATCAAATTCACGGAATGTGACATCACTTCACCTTGCTCCGGTCAAAGTGAGTGTGTGTGATAAGAACCTCTTGACCCTTGGCTGCAGTTAAGAATGAAAATCAAGTAACTATGTTGGTACCTACACGGCTGATTCTGCAAGACGTCCAGAGAGACATTCTGAACTTATAAAGTGGTGCACTGATTTACACTGCATGAAAGAGGGATTTGCAGTTCTGATGTTCTTGAAAAATATGCCACATTTGCATAGATTTTGCTTGCGTGTCAACCACACAAGGTAACACAGGTCCTGTAAAATACCTGGAAACCACATTGATTTACAAATGATTTAAAGAGCAGAAAATGAACGAAAATCTCCCTGTGAAACTGAAATATACAACTGATCTCCCTTGAACATTTCACTAGTGTATTTCTTCAACAGCTACAACGCGGTTATGAAGCGATTGTAAATAGCTGTGAGACTTGACTAGTTGTACTTTTATAGCTTTAGACTGTGTAAACATTAGTGCTTCTCTTCTTTAGTAGCTCACATTAGCATAATGTACTGAGACTGAGACAACCCTGGGGGTGCTCTGTTGTTTCCAGGAGCCTGATACACTCCTGCCAGGAGAGAGTCTGGCTCAGGGCATCAGATCTGTTCTTATTATTACACTGTGTGGATCCCAAATGGCACCCTATTCCCTACAGATGTCGGATCTTAATTGGAGCCAGTTTGCTACAGCGGGAAAATAAGCCTGCAGCAACAGGAAATGTGAATTATTATGTGGATTATAATTAATGGACATTTTTGCAGGGGTTGAAACATTTTTCTTAAGGGAAAAGTGACGCCTTTTTAAACCTCAATGTTCTCCTTCAACAGGGTGATCAAATTAAGATCCTACATCTGTATGTAGTGCTATGTAGGGAATAGGGGTGGCATTTGAGACGCAGACATTAATACGATGTGTCTAATTGACTGAGGTGGTAAAGGGAAGCACACTGTGGAGAGATAAAGAGTAGTCACAATGGGGAGGGTGTATGGCTGGAGAAGGTTTTTCTCAGACCATGAACCCTATTGGTTTCAGCCCTTGAAAGTGTATGTGGCATGGAGAGGCAGTACGAGTCACAACAGGGTGTAGAGAAGGTGTATGGAGTGAGGTGTGATTCTTATGTTTTCTCTCACTACGACCTTATTGGTATAAGGTCTTTATCGTGACTTTGGTGTAGCAAGCTCAGGCTATTTGATGCCTCTGCTGTGGGGAGGCTATTTGATGCCATTGTGGTGTTTGGCTAGAGAAGGTGAACTGAGTAAGGTGTTTTCTCAGACCATGACCCCTGTTGGTTTTAGCCCTTCAAAGTGCCTCTGGTGTTGATGCTTGGTATGGGGAGGCTCTCTATCTGGGGGCTGTGGGTCACCAAGCATGAACTCTGACTTCTGCTACTTCCTGTTTGGCCCAGGCCCAGCGCTGAAGAATGTGGGAGAGAGAGAATCAGGACTGCGACATGGCTGGGATAGACAGAGTCAGGTTTGGGACATGGCTGGCAGTGACAGGGTCAAGGTTGGGATAGGGCTGGGAGAGAGAGTCAAGATTGGGATAGGGCTGGGAGAGACAGGGTCAAGGTTGGGACAGGGTTGGGAGAGAGAGTCAAGGTTGTGATAGGGCTGGGAGAGACAGGGCCCTTTTGTACACAGTCCCAGGCAGCGCTGAAAAATGTGTGTGTGTGTGTGTGAGAGAGCGAGAGAGAGAGAGAGAGAGAGAGAGAGAGAGAGAGAGAGAGAGAGAGAGAGAGAGAGAGAGAGAGAGAGAGAAAGAGATGTTGCTAGCACAGACTGGAATAAAATAAAATAAAATAAAATTTTATTTGCCACATGCGCCGAATACAACAGGTGTAGACATTACCGTGAAATGCTTACTTACAGCCCTTAACCAACAATGCATTTATTTTTTAATAAAAAAGTAAAATAAAACAACAACAACAAAAAGGTGTTGAGAAAAAAAGAGCAGAAGTAAAATAAAATAACAGTAGGGAGGCTTTATACAGGGGGCTACCGGTGCAGAGTCAATGTGCTAGTTGAGGTAGTTGAGGTAATATGTACATGTGGGTAGAGTTAAAGTGACTATGCATAAATAATTAACAGAGCAGCATCAGCGTAAAAATATGGGGTGGGGGTGGGGGTGGGGGGGCAGTGCAAATAGTCTGGGTAGCCATGATTAGCTGTTGAGAAGCCTTTTGGACCTAGACTTGGCGCTCCGGTACCGCTTGCCGTGCGGTAGCAGAGAGAACAGTCTATGACTAGGGTGGCTGGAGTTTTTGACAATTTTGAGGGCCTTCCTCTGACACCGCCTGGTATAGAGGTCCTGGATGGCAGGAAGCTTGGCCCCAGTGATGTACTGGGCCGTACGCACTACCCTCTGTAGTGCCTTGCGGTCGGAAGCCGAGCAGTTGCCATACCAGTGGGTGATGCAACCAGTCAGGATGCTCTCGATGGTGCAGCTGTAGAATATGTTCCGGGATTCATCCAATAACATGAGGTGTTTACCACATCAGTCACCGGCTTCATTAATAAGTGCATCAACGATGTCGTCCCCACAGTGACCATACGTACTGTACATATCCCATCAAGAAGCAACGGATTACGGGCAACATCTGTACTGAACTAAAGGCTAGAGCTGCCGCTTTGAAGGAGCGGGACACTAATCCAGACGCTTATTTTAAAAAAAACTGTACGATCTCTGACGAGCCATCAAACAGGCAAAGCGTCAATGCAGGACTAAGATCGAATCCTACTACGCTAGCTCTAGCTCTGTAATCACAGATTACAAAGGGAAATCCAGCAGCGAGCTGCCCAGTGACGCCAGCCAAGCTAAATGCCTTCTATGCTCGCTTCAAGGCAAGCAACACTGAACCATGCATGAGAGCATCAGGTGTTCCGGACGACTGTGTGATCTCGCTCTCCGTAGCCGATGTGAGTGAGACCTTTAAACAGGTTAACATTCAAAAGGTCGTGTGGCCAGATGTACAGTGGCTTGCGACCTGGAATTAAAATTGATTTTTTGGGGGGTTTGTATCATTTGATTTACACAACATGCCTACCACTTTGAAGATGCAAAATATTATTTATTGTGAAACAAACAAGAAATAAGATAAAAAAAACAGAAAACTGTATCATGTATAATGATACAAAGTCAATGTAGAGCCACCTTTTGCAGCAATAACAGCTGCAAGTCTCTTGGGGTATGTCTCTATAAGCTTGGCACATCTAGCCACTGGGATTTATGCCCATTCTGTCACGGTTTCGGCCGAGGCTGCTCCTCCTCCTGGTTCGGGCAGGCTTCGGCGGTCGTCGTCCCCGGAGTACTAGCTGCCACCGATCTGTTTCATGTTCGTTTGATTTTGTCTGGATGTTGTACACCTGTGTCTTGTTAGTCCTCGTTAGTGTCCTATTTAGTTCTCGTTGTGTGTGCTTGTCGTTGTGTGTGATTGCGCTTCTGTTTCGTGTTGGAGCTACTATTTCCCTCCAGTGTTTTGGAGAGGTTATTTTTCACATGTTTGTGCGCCGTTTGTTTTGTCGCCTGTGTGCGCCGTGTATTCGCCTTCGGGCTTATTGTGCTTTTGTCTTTTATGAATATTGCACTAAAGCCTTTGGACTGAGCCTCTGCGTCCTGCGCCTGATTCATACACCACACCCACCTTCAGCACCCCGTGACAGAATCAAACACCATAATGGAATCAGCAGGATCGGCAGTGACGCCTGTGTCGCTCGAGGAGCATATCCGTGGGCAAGAGGGCCAGATAAGACAACTGGAGACCGCTCTACAGGAGGTAATCAACACCTTGCACCGATGGGAGGCCAGCAGGGTACCCACACCTCCACCTACCCTGCCCACCCCATCGGTCGGTCCACCAGTCCCAGGTTCGGAACCCAGGGGGATTCGGCTCTCGCTCCCGAGGGCGTATGACGGAACAGCTGCCGGGTGTCAGGGGTTCCTCCTGCAGGTGGAGCTCTACCTGGCCACTGTACACCCGGTGCCCTCGGGACACGAGAGCGTTTCCGCCCTCATCTCCTGTCTCACGGGCAAGGCGTTGGAGTGGGCTAACGCCGAGTGGAGGAAGATGGACGCCAACACCATCACCTACGCCGAGTTCTCCCGCCGCTTCAAGGCCGTGTTCGACCATCCACCTGAGGGCAAAGCGGCGGGGGAGCGTCTAGTCCATTTGAGACAGGGGAGGAGGAGCGCTCAGGTGTTCGCTCTAGAGTACCGGACTCTAGCGGCGGATGCAGGGTGGAATGAGCGGGCTCTCATCGACCATTTTCGATGTAGCCTACGAGAGGACGTTCAACGTGAGTTGGCCTGCAGGGATACCCATCTTACCTTCGACCAGTTGGTCGATATGTCCATCCGTCTGGACACCCTGCTGGCCACCCGTGGACGTCCCGAGGGGAGTCCGTCCATTCCGCCCTCCGGCACCTCCGAGCCGAGCCCTATGGAGCTCGGGGGTGCCGGCGCTAGAGAACGGAGGAGGAGGAGCCCGAGGGAGCCTGTCTCCTGCACCAAGGGTGGTCGTGGAGGGCACACTGCGGCCAGGTGCTGGGGAGGGTTCTCCGGGGGAGAAGACAACAGGCCACGCACTGGGGGGGCCTCCCAGGTGAGTAGACGTCCCACTTACCCAGAGCTTTCTGTTGCACACTTTTGTCTACCTGTTTGTTTTCCACAGGTTGCACCTCATTCCCAGCATAAGGCGCTAGTAGATTCAGGCGCAGCTGGGAATTTTGTTGATCGGAAGTTTTGTTTTGAGTTGGGGATCCCTCTCCTACCTGTTGACAAACCTTTTCCCGTTCATGCCTTAGATAGCCGCCCGTTGGGGTCGGGGTTGATCAGGGAGATCACAGCGCCACTTCGGATGTGTGCGCAGGGGGGTCATGAGGAGACTATACAGCTGTATCTGATCGACTCTCCTGCATACCCAGTGGTGCTGGGGATTCCCTGGTTAAGCACCCATAACCCTGCTATTTCGTGGCAACAGAGGGCTCTCGATGGGTGGTCTGCTCAGTGCGAGGGGCGATGTCTGGGTGTTTCCGTGGGGGCGACTTCGGTGGAAAGTCCAAACCAAGTGCCCGCACTGCACATTCCGCCTGAATATGGGGATTTAGCTCTCGTGTTTAGCAAAACTAGGGCGACGCAGTTGCCTCCTCATAGACAGGGGGATTGTGCGATTGATCTCCAGGCAGGAGCAGCGCTCCCACGGAGCCATGTGTATCCTTTGTCTCAAGAGGAGAGAAAAGCTATGGAGACTTACATAGCCGAATCTTTGAGACAGGGATACATTCGGCCCTCCACTTCTCCCGCCTCCTCGAGCTTATTTTTTGTGAAAAAGAAAGATGGAGGGTTGCGCCCGTGCATTGATTACCGTGGTCTCAATCAGATTACTGTGAAATACAGTTATCCACTCCCTCTGATTGCGACCATGACGGAGTCCTTGCATGGAGCGCGGTTTTTCACAAAACTGGATCTCAGGAGCGCGTATAACTTGGTGCGCATTAGGGAGGGTGACGAATGGAAGACAGCGTTTAGTACCACGTCAGGTCATTTCGAATATCTCGTCATGCCATATGGGTTGATGAATGCTCCATCAGTCTTCCAATCCTTCGTAGATGACATTTTCCGGGATATGCAGGGACAAGGGGTGGTCGTGTACATTGATGACATTCTGGTGTACTCGTCTACCCGAGCCGAGCATATAACCCTGGTGCGTCGTGTATTGAGGAGGCTGTTGGAGCACGAGCTATATGTCAAGGCAGAGAAATGTCTGTTTTTCCAGGAGTCGGTCTCCTTTTTGGGTTATCGGTTGTCCGCGTCAATGGTGAGAATGGAGGTGGATCGTGTGTCCGCTGTGCGTAATTGGCAAACCCTAACTACGGTAAAAGAGGTGCAGCAGTTTTTGGGCTTTGCGAATTACTACCGGAGGTTTATCCGGGGTTTTGGACAGGTGGCAGCTCCCATCACGTCCCTTCTGAAGGGGGGTCCGGTGCGCCTGCAGTGGTCAGCCGATGCGGACAGGGCCTTTAGGAGACTGAAGGACCTGTTTACGTCGGCTCCGGTGCTGGCGCATCCGGATCCCGCATTACCCTTTCAGGTTGAGGTAGACGCGTCTGAGGCTGGTATAGGGGCCGTTCTCTCTCAACGGTCCGGCACGCCACCTAAACTCCGCCCCTGTGCTTTTTACTCAAAGAAGCTCAGCCCGGCGGAGCGTAACTATGACGTTGGGGACAGGGAGCTGTTAGCTGTAGTTCAAGCCCTTAAGGTGTGGAGGCATTGGCTTGAGGGGGCTCAACACCCTTTCCTCATTTTGACTGACCATCGGAACCTGGAGTACATCCGGGCAGTGAGGAGACTGAACCCTCGCCAGGCTCGATGGAGTATGTTTCTCACCAGGTTCGTATTTAAAATCACGTACATCCCTGGGTCCCAGAATGGTAAAGCGGATGCGCTGTCCCGGCGGTATGACACGGAGGAGAGGTCCGTTGAGCCCACTCCCATACTACCGGAGTCTTGCCTTGTGGCACCGGTGGTGTGGGAGGTCGATGCCGAAATCGAGCGAGCGTTGCGTACCGACCCCAGCCCTCCACAGTGTCCTGAGGGTCGGAAGTACGTTCCACTCGAGATTCGGGATCGACTCATTTACTGGGCTCACACGTCACCCTCCTCTGGACATCCGGGTATCGGCCGGACAGTGCATTGCCTTAGCACTAAATACTGGTGGCCCACTTTGGCTAGGGATGTGAGGGTTTATGTCTCCTTCTGCTCGGTGTGCGCCCAGTGTAAGGCGCCCCGACATCTGCCCAGGGGTAAGTTACAACCCCTGCCCATTCCACAACGACCATGGTCCCACCTCTCGGTGGATTTTGTGACAGACCTTCCCCTCTCTCAGGGGAATACCACCATCCTGGTCGTTGTGGACCGGTTCTCTAAGGCCTGTCGTCTTCTCCCTATGTCGGGTCTTCCTACTGCCCTACAGACCGCTGAGGCCCTATTTACCCACGTCTTCCGGCATTACGGGGTACCCGAGGATATAGTGTCTGATCGAGGCCCCCAGTTTACCTCCCATGTTTGGAGAGCGTTCATGGAGCGTTTGGGGGTCTCGGTTAGCCTTACCTCAGGGTACCACCCGGAGAGTAACGGGCAGGTAGAACGTGTCAACCAGGATGTGGGTAGGTTTCTTAGGTCGTATTGCCAGGACCGGCCGGAGGAGTGGGCACGGTACATTCCCTGGGCCGAGATGGCCCAGAACTCTCTCCGCCACTCCTCTACCAACCTAACCCCCTTCCAATGTGTGTTAGGTTACCAGCCGGTTCTGGCACCTTGGCAGCAGAGCCAGATCGAGGCCCCTGCGGTGGATGATTGGATGAGGCGCTCGGAAGAGACGTGGAACGCTGCCCACGTCCACCTGCAGCGGGCCGTCCTTCGTCACAAGGCGAGCGCCGATCTCCACCGCAGTGAGGGGCCGGTGTACGCACCCGGAGATCGAGTCTGGCTGTCTACCAGAAACCTACCCCTCCGCCTGCCCTGCCGGAAGCTGGGTCGGCGGTTTGTGGGGCCCTTTAAAGTCCTGAGAAGATTGAACGAGGTGTGTTATAGGTTACATCTACCTGTTGAGTATAAGAATATTAACCCCTCGTTCCATGTGTCTCTTCTCAGGCCGGTGGTAGCTGGTCCACTCCAGGACAATGAGATAGGGGAGACTCCTCCGCCCCCACTGGACATCGAGGGGGCTCCGGCGTACACCGTTCGGTCCATCTTGGACTCTAGACGCCGGATGGGGGGTCTCCAGTATCTCGTGGAGTGGGAGGGGTACGGCCCGGAGGAGCGGTGCTGGGTGCCGCGGAGGGACATCCTAGACCCATCTCTCCTGTCGGAGTTCCACCGGGACCATCCCGCGCGCCCTGCTCCGCGTCCTCCTGGTCGTCCCCGAGGCCGGGGTCGGCGCACGGCTGGAGCCGCGCGTCAAGGGGGGGGGGGTACTGTCACGGTTTCGGCCGAGGCTGCTCCTCCTCCTGGTTCGGGCAGGCTTCGGCGGTCGTCGTCCCCGGAGTACTAGCTGCCACCGATCTATGTTTCATGTTCGTTTGGTTTTGTCTGGATGTTGTACACCTGTGTCTTGTTAGTCCTCGTTAGTGTCCTATTTAGTTCTCGTTGTGTGTGCTTGTCGTTGTGTGTGATTGCGCTTCTGTTTCGTGTTGGAGCTACTATTTCCCTCCAGTGTTTTGGAGAGGTTATTTTGCACATGTTTGTGCGCCGTTTGTTTTGTCGCCTGTGTGCGCCGTGTATTCGCCTTCGGGCTTATTGTGCTTTTGTCTTTTATGAATATTGCACTAAAGCCTTTGGACTGAGCCTCTGCGTCCTGCGCCTTATTCATACACCACACCCACCTTCAGCACCCCGTGACACATTCTTTAAGGCAAAACTGCTCCAGCTCCTTCAAGTTGGATTGGTTCAGCTGGTGTACAGCAATCTTTAAGTCATACCACAGATTATCAATTGGATTGAGGTCTGGGCTTTGACTAGGCCATTCCAATACATTTAAATGTTTCCCCTTAAACAACTCAAGTGTTGCTTTAGCAGTATGCTTAGGGTCATTGTCCTGCTGAAAGGTGAACCTCCGTCCCAGTCTCAAATCTCTGGAAGACTGAAACAGGTTTCCTTCAAGAATGTCCCTGTATTCAGCGTCATCCATCATTCCTTCAATTCTGACCAGTTTCCCAGTCCCTGCTGATGAAAAACATCCCCACAGCATGATGCTGCCACCACCATGCTTCACTGTGGGGATGGTGTTCTCTGGGTGATGAGAGGTTTTGGGTTTGCGCCAGACATAGCGTTTTCCTTGATGGCCAAAAAGCTCAATTTTAGTTTCATCTGACCAGAGTACCTTCTTCCATATGTTTGGGGAGTCTCCCACATGCCTTTTGGTGAACACCAAACGTGTTTGCTAATTTTTTCTTTAAGAAATTGCTTTTTTCTGGCCACTCTTCCATAAAGCCCAGCTCTGTGGAGTGTACGGCTTAAAGTGGTCCTATGGACAGATACTCCAATTTCCACTGTGGAGCTTTGCAGCTTCTTCAGGGTTATCTTTGGTCTCTTTGTTGCCTCTCTGATTAATGTCCTCCTTGCCTGGTCCGTGGGTTTTGGTGGGCGGCCCTCTCTTGGCAGGTTTGTTGTGGTGCCATATTCTTTCAATTTTTTAATAATGGAGCTCCGTGGGATGTTTAAAGTTTCAGATATTTTTTTATAACCCAACCCTGATCTTTACATTTACATTTACATTTACGTCATTTAGCAGACGCTCTTATCCAGAGCGACTTACAGGAGCAATTAGGGTTAAGTGCCTTGCTGAAGGGCACATCGACAGATTTTTCACCTAGTCGGCTTGGGGATTAGAACCAGCAACCTTTCGGTTACTGGCACAACGCTCTTAACCACTAAGCTACCTGCTACCTGCTACCTTCTCCACAACTTTGTCCAGGACCTGTTTTTTTGGAGAGCTCCTTGGTCTTCATGGTGCCGCTTGCTTGGTGGTGCCCCTTGCTTAGTGGTGTTGCAGACTCTGGGGCCTTTCAGAACAGGTGTATATATACTGAGATCATGTGACAGATCATGTGACACTTAGATTGCTCACAGGTGGACTTTATTTAACTAATTATGTGACTTCTGAAGGTAATTGGTTGCACCAGATCTTATTTAGGGGCTTCATAGCAAAGGGGGTGAATACATATGCACGCACCAATTTTACGTTATTTAAAACAAGTTATTTTTTCACTTCACCAATTTGGACTATTTTGTGTATGTCCATTACATGAAATCCAAATAAAAATCAATTTAAATTACAGGTTGTAATGCATCAAAATAGGAAAAATGCCATGGGGGATTAATACTTTGCAAGGACTGTATTACCGGGACACGTACTCAGAGCATGCGCTGACCAGCTGGCAAGTGTCTTCACTGACATTTTCAACCTCTCTCTGACCCAGTCTGTAATACTTACATGTTTCAAGCAGACCACCATAGTCCCTGTGCCCAAGAATGCCAATGTAACCTGTCTAAATGACTATCACGCCGCAGCACTCACATCTGTAGCCATGAAATGCTTTGAAAGGCTGGTCATGGCTCACATCAACACCATCATCCCAGACACACTGGACCCACTCCAATTCGCATACAGACCAAACAGATCCACAGATGACGCAATCTCTATTGCATTCCACACTCATTTTCCCACCTGGACAAGAGGAACACCTACAGTGAGGGAAAAAAGTATTTGATCCCCTGCTGATTTTGTACGTTTGCCCACTGACAAAGAAATTATCAGTCTATAATTTTAATGGTAGGTTTATTTGAACAGTGAGAGACAGAGTAACAACAACAAAATCCAGAAAAACACATGTCAAAAATGTTATAAATTGATTTGCATTTTAATGAGGGAAGTAAGTATTTGACCCCCTCTCAATCCGAAAGATTTCTGGCTCCCAGGAGTCTTTTATACAGGTAACGAGCTGAGATTAGGAGCACACTCTTAAAGGGAGTGCTCCTAATCTCAGCTTGTTACCTGTATAAAAGACACCTGTCCACAGAAGCAATCAATCAATCAGATTCCAAACTCTCCACCATGGCCAAGACCAAAGAGCTCTCCAAGGATGTCAGGGACAAGATTGTAGACCTACACAAGGCTGGAATGGGCTAGAAGACCATCGCCAAGTAGCTTGGTGAGAATGTGACAACAGTTGGTGCGATTATGGAAGAAACACAAAAGAACTGACAATCTCCCTCGGCCTGGGGCTCCATGCAAGATCTCACTTCGTGGAGTTGCAATGAAGGTGGCACATTTTACACCTCCTGTCACCTCGACTTGTCATTTCGGTGCATTTTCACACTTCAGTTCTCTGTTCTAGTGATACTTACCATTCTCAATCTCATCACCTTCTCTTCACAGGAAGGTGTAAAGGGTTCCTGACGATCAAGGCTTTGACACAGTTTACCATTAGCTGTGGTTGTCATTAGCTGTGTGTGCGTTGTGATAGCTGTGTGCGCAGTGAGATTGCGTGAATGTAATGAATGTACCAGTGAAGTTATTTATACCGTAATGTGCAGAGATGCTCTATCAATCAGTCCCTTACCACACTCAGAGACAGAGAGGAACATACACACATGCATGCACACACACACGCACACACACACATACACACAACACACACACACAGCCTATATCAGCCATTTACCACACTCCGAGCTAGAGTCGTTCTGACACAAAGAAGAACAGCATGCAGCATGTCTCCATAAATGGATTCCTATGGCAGAGAGTGTTCTTTTGTTAATTAACCAAAGGAATGTATGAAAAGTGAAAGAAAGTTCTGGCTCTGATTATTGCACTCTGCTTTCTCTAGCAACAGGGGCTAGCATGCCTTGGCTTGGCCTAACAAATGTGATATGTGATAATCTTAAGCAACATAATGTTAGGAGGACACGATTACAATTACTCTCTGTCTAGTCTGTGTAGCGTTAATGCAGTAGGATCACTCCCCCTCTCTCTCCCTCCCCCTCTCTGTCGTAACAGCAGCTTCTGTTCTGTTGAATGTCTCTGCTGACTGGCCATCAGTACTTATCAGATATTTCTGCCTGTGCTTTTGGAGCCTGGTTGTATTTCACAGACCAATCTCCCTGTCACACTGAATTAGTGAGGGAAGCCACAGGTCCTGGCTCTCCTCTCCTTTGACTGGTCCTACAGGCCTTCTTAGAATAGGAATTTGGGGTGAGGTGTGTGTGTGTGTGTGTGTGTGTGTGTGTGTGTGTGTGTGTGTGTGTGTGTGTGTGTGTGTGTGTGTGTGTGTGTGTGTGTGTGTGTGTGTGTGTGTGTGCGTGCGTGCGTGCGTGCGTGCGTGCGTGCGTGCGTGTGTGCGTGCGTGCGTGTGTGTGTCTGTGTCTGGGTGTTTGTCGCCCTACTGACAAAAGGAATTTGGAGGTGAGAGTCAGAGAGTCAGAGTGGACAGAGGTGAGGTCTTTCAAAAGGCCAAGGGTACTGGGGAATACTGTCTCACTTCACCCTAAAGATAGACCGCTTGTTTTTAGTTTAAATGTGGTGTATAATCTAGATTTGATATAAAGCAGATCAAAGCAGAGAACATTCTTTGTATACTCTGAGAGAACTGAAATCTAACACAATAATCTAACTCAAAGTCACATGTTATCCACTCCACATCAACCTCAAGAGAGCTTTTTGTAACTTTGCAACACTCTTACAGCAATAAACACACCTGCTATTTACGCCTGATTTCAATGCCCGAAGTGACTGCATTACTCCCTATATAGTGCATTACTTCTTCAATGGAGAGTGGCCATTGACATACAGTATAAGAACAATAGTTAAACGTCACTATTTTTGACATATTCCAATGAGACCATGTTGATCTGAACAGCTCCATGTCCATGTGAATGAAACACTGGAAGGGTCTCTTCAAAGAAAGTGGTCAATTGATGGCCCACAGGGAGTCCCAGGCAGTGGGTGTAGTTTATTCAGCCCTCAATATGAGAGGCTCTACTCTTCAAATGTTAGTCCACACTGGAGGCTCTCTCCTCTGGCTCAGGTCCAGCCTTATGACCCCTGGAACACTGTGTGTGTGTGTGTGTGTGTGTGTGAGTGTGTGTGTGTGAGTGTGTGAGTGTGTGTGTGTGCGTCTGGCCTAGTGACATTCAGGAACAGTGCATGGGGAGCTCAAAGGAGAGGGAAGGGAAGAGGAGCAAGCACTGTGGAGGGAGACTGACATTTGGTTTGCATTTCCTCATTTAGTAAAATCTAAAGGTTCTCACTTGTTTTCAGTCGCATCCTCCTCCAGATGCTGTCCATTGTTGTGAGAATACTGTGAATACAGTGAAACAGTAATATATGAAAAAGCTCATTCTTGAAAGTTACATTTTGACAACGTTTCACATTTACAGGTGCTTAAATATGTTTAATTCTGAAACCATATGGAGTTATGCAGCATGCTAAGATTGATGGTATTATCCTGGTTCAATAAAGGTAAAAAAATACTGTACCTTCCAGTCATGATTTTTAAAAAAGAAACCTGTAAGTAATCCAGGAATTTACAACTCCCTGTTCCAACATGACTGTGAGACTACAGTAGAAATACATGCACAGTGACACGTCTCCTCTGTTCAAATGTACATCTTTGAGAACGCTTAACAAGAAGTTTCTAAATCTCAGTTTGCTCAGTTCCTGGGAAGTCCTTTGTGACTGAGACCTGTGAAATCAGCAGTGTACAGGGGTTAAGTTAGGATAATTTTGGTACTGTAAGACCTGTATCCATACTCCTGTAGCTGTACATGTGGGTGTAAAGCCTGAAACACACAGAGAATCTGACTGCCGATAGGTATTTATCACAGTAGGAGTTCCTTCTCTTGCTAGAACAAAAAGACGTACCTGCTGCTTACCGACCTGGTACCGACGAACCTGCCATTTCAACTTGTAGAATCGCAATTCTCGGCAGTGGCCGACAACTTGACTCTAGCCAATCAGAGAGCACGAACCTCTACGTGGGACAGCCGACAGGAGTGACAATAAAAATAAAAACAAGAGGGAATTTTTTCAGGTCAATTTCTTCCCGTTTTCATCAGAACTGTTCTAACTGAAACAATAAAGCATAATACATTATTTTACATTATCTTTACTTCCTTTACGTCTAGCTAAGGAGTTTTGTGCTTGAAGATGGATTTTATTGTTAGGTTTGATAATGTGCTCTAGCTTATTTGTTAGCGAACAGGGAGGGGGGGCTGTGGTTAACAGTTTGGTACAGTGTGTGTGTCTGTGTGTGAGTTCTATGCTCCTTTCTGCCCTGCTCGCAGGCATGCTGTTTGGCGGCAGCGTCCATATGTTCCTCCTCTCTCTCTCTCTCTCTCTCTCTCTCTCTCTCTCTCTCTCTCTCTCTCTCTCTCTCTCTCTCTCTCTCTCTCTCTCTCTCTCTCTCTCTCTCTCTCTCTCTCTCTCTCACACACACACACACAAACACACAAACACACACACGTACGTTCGTCCCCCGGGCCTCCCCTCGTTATCGCAGCTGTTACTGACCACTGGGGCTGTTGCGTCGTGTGCTGGATTGGCAGCTTTTATTGCTTGCCCTGCAGGCTTCATTTGTTTGTGTTATCTCCCTATTAGAGAGAGAGAGGGGAAGAGGAAGGGAGAGATACATATATACACTACCAGTCAAAGTTTGGACACACCTACTCATTCAAGGGTTTTTCTTTATTTTTACTATTGTCTACATTGTAGAATAATAGTGAAGACATCAAAACTATGGAATAACACATATGGAATCATGTAGTAACCAAAAAAGTATTAAACAAATCAAAATATATTTTATATTTGAGATTCTTCAAAGTAGCCACCCTTTGCCTTGATGACAGCTTTGCACACTATTGGCATTCTCTCAACCAGCTTCACCTGGAATGATTTTCCAACAGTCTTGAAGGAGTTCCCACATATGCTTAGCACTTGTTGGCTGCTTTTCCTTCACTCTGCGGTCCAACCCATCCCAAACCATCTCAATTGGGTTGAGGTCAGGTGATTGTGGAGGCCAGGTCATCTGATGCAGCACTCCATCACTCTCCTTCTTGGTCAAATAGCCCTTACACAGCCTGGAGGTGTGTTGGGTCATTGCCCTGTTGAAAAACAAATGATAGTCCCACTAAGCGCAAACCAGATGGGATGGCGTATCGCTGCAGAATGCTGTGGTAGTCATGCTGGTTAAGTGTGCCTTGAATTCTAAATAAATCACAACAGTGTCACCAGCAAAGCACCCCTACACCATCACACCTCCTACTCCATGCTTCACGGTGGGAACCACACATGCGGAGATCATCCGTTCACCTACTCTGTGTCTAACAAAGACACTGCAGTTGGAACCAAAAATCTCAAATTGTGACTAATCAGACCAAAGGATAGATTTCCACCGGTCTAATGTCCATTGCTCGTGTTTCTTGGCCCAAGCAAGTCCCTTCTTATTATCGGTGTCCTTTAGTAGTGGTTTCTTTGCAGCAATTCGACCATGAAGGCCTGATTCATGCAGTCTCCTCTGAACAGTTGATGTTGAAATGTGTCTGTTACTTGAACTCTGTGAATCCTTGGGGCCAACATTCACACAACTTATTGTGGGAAGCTTGTGGAAGGCTCCCCGAAACGTTTGACCCAAGTTAAACAATTTAAAGGCAATGCTACGAAATACTAATTGAGTGTATGTAAACGTCTGACCCACTGGGAATGAGATGAAAGAAATAAAAGCTGAAAGAAATAATTCTCTCTACTATTATTCTGACATTTCACATTCTTAAAATAAAGTGGTGATCCTAACTAACCCAAGACAGGGAATATTTACTAGGATTAAATGTCAGGAATTGTGAAAAACTGAGTTTAAATGTATTTGGCTAAGTGGTATGTAAACTTCTTTCAACTGTATATTTGGGCTGCAATTTCTGAGGCTGGTAACTCTAATGAACTTATTCTATGCAGCAGAGGTAACACTGGGTCTTCCTTTCCTGTGGCGGTCCAAATGAGAGCCAGTTTCATCACAGTGCTTGATGGTTTTTGCGACTGCACAAGTTCTTGAAATGTTCCACATTGACTGACCTACATGTCTTAAAGTAATGATGGACTGTCGTTTCTCTTTGCTTATTTGAGCAGTTCTTGCCATAATATGGACTTGGTATTTTACCAAATAGGGCTATCTTCTGTATACCACCCCTACCTTGTCACAACACAACTGATTTTCTCAAACGCATTAAGAAATTCCACAAATTAACTTTTAACAAAGCACACCTGTTCATTGAAATGCACTCCAGATGACTACCTCATGAAGCTGGTTGAGAGAATGCCAAGAGTGTGCAAAGCTGTCATCAAGGCAAAGGGTGGCTACTTTGAAGAATCTCAAATATAAAATATATTTTGATTTGTTTAACACTTTTTTGGTTAGTACATTATTCCATATGTGTTATTTCATAGTTTAGATGTCTTCACTATTATTTAGTTGTCTTCACTAATTATTATAGAAAATAGTAAAAATAAAGAAAAAGCCTTCAATGATACTGTATGTACACTTTGAGAGAGAGAGAGAGAGAGAGAGAGAGAGAGAGAGAGAGAGAGAGAGAGAGAGAGAGAGAGAGAGAGAGAGAGAGAGAGAAGGTACATATGGACGCTGCCACCAAACAGCATCCCTACTTCCTCCGAAGCTGCCACATCTCCGTGTTCGGGCAGGCTTCGACGTTCGCAGTCACCGGCCTTCTAGCCACTGCCGCTCCTCATCTCATCATTCCATTTGTTTTGTCTTGTTTATTACACAAATACCTGGTTCATATCCCCTCATCAGAACCTGTATATGTGTTCCCTCTGCCCCCTTGTCTTTGTATGTGATTGTTTATTGTGGAGGATAGAAAAGGTCGGTAGAGCTCTGTGTATTTTGTATCGTCGGGATATTTCCCCGTGTGCCTTGTATTTTCTAGAGTGTTTTTGACGCATTACTGCGTAACTCTGTATTTGTGGAATAAAGCCTGTTATTCTGTGATTTACCCTCCTGCGCTTGACTCCTTCGACATCACCTCATCACAGAATCACACACCAGACATAGAGTCAGCAGGAGAGGAGCACATGCCTGGAGTCGTGGCACGGGTCCGGGAGCATTCGACGATGCTAGCCAGCTTGGGAGAAGCGTTGTATCGGGTTCTCCAGGTCATCCAACACCTGGAGATGAGAGGACCCGATCTTTCGGGACCAGCTGAGCGACCGGATCCAGCCACCCACACCCCAGCACCCAGAGGGATTCATATATCCAGACCACGGGATATCGACGGGACAGCTGCCCTCTGCCAGGGATTCCTCCTACAACTGGAGTTATACTTATCGAACATCGGAGCGGGAGAAGGTGTCCGCCCTCGTCTCATGCCTCTCGGGGAAAGCCCTGGAGTGGGCCAACGTGGTCTGAAGTGGAGGAGGAGCCGAGTTGGACAACTACAGGGAGTTCGCTCGCCTCTTCCGGGTCGCCTTCGATCACCCCCCCGAAGGTAGAGAGGCGGGCGAGCGGCTGGTCCACCTGAGGCATGGAACGAGGACCGCGCAGGACTTCGCTCTGGGTCCGGGTGGAACGAGTGGGCCCTCATCGACCACTTCCGGTGCCACCTACTAGAGGACGTCCGAAGGGAGCTAGCCTGCCAGGACACCACGTTGTCCTTCAATCAACTGGTGGACATGGCCATCCAGTTGGACAACCTGCTGGCTGCCAGAGGACGTCCTGGAAGGGGCCTGCCCGTTCCCCGCCCCCCCAACCCGGATCACGAGATGATGGAGCTGGGTGGAGCGGCGATCCGGTAGAGCGGAGGACGACAGCGCCAGTGTCACTCTTGTGGCACGACAGGACATTCTCCTGCATGCTGTAGTCAGCGTTCTTTTGGGTCTGGAGGCGGCAGGCAGGGTACTCTCGCGTCACCTCAGGTATCGAACACCCACACTCGTTCAGAGCCCTGTGCTGTGCACTGTACCCTACACATCCACTTTCCTGATTACACAGTAGTTCCTCAGTGTAAGGCACTGGTCGATTCAGGCGCAGCTGGGAACTTCATGGACAGGTCATTTGCACATGGTCTAGGCATTACATTGGTTCCCCTATCCATTCCACTCCCCATCAGAGCACTTGACAGTCGACCATTAGGGTCCGGGTTCGTTAGGGAGGTTACAGCACCAGTCACTATGATTACGCACAAGACCCATAGAGAGAAAGTCACCTTTTTTATTATTGAGTCTCCTGATTTCCCTGTTGTGTTAGGTCTTCCCTGGTTAGCACTACACAACCCCACCTTTTCATGGCCGCAGAGGGTTCTCACTGGGTGGTCGCGAGAGTGTCATGATAGGTGTCTAGGTGTTTCCGTTGGTGTCCAGACACTACCTCCACCGTGCGCATTCCCCCCAAATACCTCGATTTGGCGCACGTTTTTCCATAACGCAGGCGACCAAATTACCACCGCGGGGGATTGCTCTATACTTTTTATTTAATTGTACTTATTTTTAAAATGTCCCCTGCACAGTACAACACAAATATACACTTTGTACACAAAATATACATATACTGTATATACGCATTAAAATACAAAAACAGTCAAGTAAAACATCACAAAACATCACAAATCACCCAGAAAAACAGTTACATTCCTCCACGAATAAGCACCCAATCAATACTCTAAACTGCCTGAACGGCACCAGAACATTAAGTTGAAATGCATTTTGAATGTTGTTCCAGCAATACGGTGCTTTAAAACTAAAAGCAGATTTACCTAGCTCGGTGTACACCCTAGGAACTTCAAGAGGTAGCCTATCCTGTGAACGGGCTAGGCAACTCAGGTGTCTATACTTCAACAGCAAAGTTAGAGAAGACGGAAGTTTATGAAGTAGGGCCTTGTAAACAAAGACAACTATGGGTCTTTTACGAAGTCCAGCCAACCTTTTGATACAAGATGCAGTGATGAGTATCAAAACTGTCACCTGTAACAAAACAAAGGGCACCATAATCAAGAACAGATAAAAAGTTATTCCTACTGCTTAGAGAAAGGCAATATCTGTTTCTCTAGAAAAAGCCAACTTTAAATATTAGCTTCTTAACCAGCTCATCTACATGTTTTTTAAACATCAAATCCATATCTATACAAATGCCTAAGTATTTATATGCGGGAACACATTCAATTGGAGCACCATCTAATGAGTGAACATATAGTTCATCTGAAACATTCTTACAAGAGTTTAAAAACAACATGTATTTCCTTTTTGCCCGTATTAAGCACACGTTTTAAATCAACAAGGGATTCCTGCATAGCTATAAAATCTGACTGTAGTTTTGACACAGCCAGATCAACAGTTGGGGCAATAGAATAATAGTATCATTCGCATATAGATTAAAAACATTTTTTTAACAGATTGACCAATGGTGTTTACATACAGTGCATTCGAAAAGTATTCAGACCCCTCAACTTTTTCCACATTTTGTTACATTACAGCCTTATTCAAAATTGATTTAAGTGTTTTTTTCCCCCCATCAGTCTATACACAATACCCCATAATGACAAAACAAAAATATGTTTTTAGAAACTTTTGCAAATGTACTACAAATAAAAAACGGAAATATCACATTTACATAAATATTCAGACTTTGTTGAAGCACTTTTGGCAGCGATTCCAGCCTCAAGTCTTCTTGGGTATGATGCTACAAGCTTGACACATCTGTATTTGGGGAGTTTTTCCCATTCTTCTCTGCAGATCCTCTCAAGCTCTGTCAGGTTGGACGGGGAGCGTCACTGCACAGCTATTTTCAGGTCTCTCCAGAGATGTTCGATCGGGATCAAGTCCAGGCTCTGGCTGGGCCACTCAAGGACATTCAGAGACTTGTCCCGAAGCCACTCCTGCGTTGTCTTGGCTGTGTGCTTAAGGTTGTTGTCCTGTTGGAAGGTGAACCTTCGCCCAGTCTGAGGTCCTGAGCGCTCTGGAGCAGGTTTTCATCCAAGATCTCTCTGTACTTTGCTCCGTTCAGCTTTGCCTCGATACTGACTAGTCTCCCAGTCCGTGCCGCTGAAAAACATCCCCACAGGGATGGTACCAGGTTTCCTCCAGACATGATGCTTGGCATTCAGGCAAACCATTTATTTCAATCTTGGTTTCATCAGACCAGAGAATCTTGTTTCTCAGGGTCTGAGAGTCTTTAGGTGCCTTTTGGTAAACTCCAAGCGGGCTGTCATGTGCCATTTACTGAGGAGAGGTTTCCGTCTGGCCACTCTACTATAAAGGCCCGATTGGTGGAGTGCTGCAGAGATGGTTGTCCTTCTGGATGGTTCTCCCATCTCCACAGAGGAACTCTGGAGCTCTGTCAGAGTGACCATCGGGGTCTTGGTCACCTCTCTGACCAAGGCCCTTCTCCCCCGATTGCTCTGCTTGGCCGGGCGGCCAGCTCTAGGAAGATTCTTGGTGGTTCCAAACTTCTTCCATTTAAGAATGATGGAGGCCACTGTGTTCTTGGGGACCTTCAATGCTGCAGAAATGTTTTGTTACCCTTCCCCAGATCTGTGCCTCAACCCTATCCAGTCTCGGAGCTCTACGGACAATTCCTTCGACCTCATGGCTTGGTTTTTGCGCTGACATGCACTGTCAACTGTGGGACCTTACATAGACAGGTGTGTGCCTTTCCAAATCATGTCCAATCAATTGCATTTACCACAGGTTGATGCCAATCAAGTTGCAGAAACATCGCAAGGATGATCAATGGAAACAGGATGCACTTGAGCTCAATTTAGAGTCTCGTAGCAAAGGGTCTGAATACTTATGTAAATAAGGTATTTTTGTTTTTTATTTTTAATACATTTGCAACCATTTCTAAAAACCTGTTTTTGTTTTGTCATTATGGGGTATTGTGTGTAGATTGATGTGGATAGTTTTTATTTAATCAATTTTAGAATAAGGTTGTAACATAACAAAATGTGTGAAAAGTAAAGAGGTCTGAATACTTTCCGAATGCACTGTAAATAGTGAAGAGAACAGCTCCCAAAATCGACCCTTGTGATACATATTTTGCACTTCAAGAAATTCAGACTTAACCCCATCAATCACGATGGCCTGAGTTCTGTCACTAATATAATCATGAAACCATGAACAGGCGTCAGAGCTCAGGCCTATCAAGGAAAACTTATTCAATAAAATATAATGATCAACGGTATCAAAAGCTATTTACAGGTCCACAAACAAAGCAGCACATTTCATTTTAGTGTCTAAAGCATTGACAATATCATTAACAACTAAATTGGTTGCTGTAATAGTGCTATGCCCAAGCCTAAACCCTGATTGGTTTACATTCAAAATACATTTATCAGATAAAAAGAGCGAAGTTGTACGTTTACCAAGGATTCAAGACTCTTATCTAGACAAGGAAGCCTTGAAATGGGGCAATAATTATCACGATCACTACTATCACCGTCCTTATGGAGTGCAGCACTTTTGGAATATTTCCTGATAACAATGTAAATAAAGAATGTTGGTTATTGAGCCAATGATGGGCGCTGCACACTTAAGCAGACCTGTGGATTTCTTTAATCCAGGACTTATTTTTATGTAAATAGCCTAAAAGAAAAGCCTTGACTATCAGTTTTCTGATCATTCAGAACGTCTCCCCTATCAGCATCCAGCCCAGTATCATTGTGAATAGGCATAGAAGTAATTTAAAAAAGAAAGCCTGCTGAAATAAAATGGTGATTAAATGCATCAATGATGGCATTTTTTTCCTTAATGAGGCCAGTGTCTGAATTAATTTGTTGTGGCAGAGAGGAGGAAGTAGAACCCTTCAGGGATTTGACAGTTTTCTAGAATTTAGCCAGGTTCCCATTACAATCCGAAAGAGTGGTTATATAATAAACAGATTTAGCCTTTCTGATTTGTCTTACACAATGATTCCTCAGTTGCTTAACCTATTACTGTAGTTGGCTAAATCAGGGTCACACAGAGTGATTCTTGGGAATCTTAAACAAATCTACTTTGAAACAAACGTATACACCTCACACACATGGTTATGGGCTTAAAAAAAAGAAGACACCTGTACCATGTCAGATATAGAATTGAAATGTATAACATTTTGAGTTTGTATAACAATATTACACTTTATATACAGTACATCACAGAAAAATGAAATATAACAAAATTATTTGACATAGAAACAGCATATTTTTGTCATTAACAAAATAACAATGATTAATTATGAAATTATGAAAAATATTAATAACATTCCACCCATGACGCCAAAGAGGGCGCTTTTGGTCATTGACTGCAGGAAAGGGCTACAAGCTTGCCAGTCTGGGCCTAAGCCTGTGTTTCTGGCTTTGACCCAAGCATAATCTCCTTTATGAATGACTTCTGATAATTCCGGAGTGTACAAGGCATTCGACCTACCTTTAACCCTTAACTTTTTGAAGGGAGCATAATTATCCACAATAGTATTGAAGACATCTGAAAAATGTCTGAAAACTAAATCAGGTTCAGAGATATCTGAAATACAATCAAGGTCACAAAAATATTGATCATGTAAAAAAAGCCTTTGTGATGACACAAGGCTTAGGTTTTTGTATTCTCACATCTCTAACACAAACAACTGTGCAATTATCACTAATATCTTGGGCAAAGACACCAGTAGAAACATATTTCTCTGGAGTATTCGTTAGAATAGAGTTGACTTTGAAGGATCTTTAGCATAGGGCCATATAGGCTTAGACACCAGCTGCATTAGGTTTAGTCCTGTGTAGCTCAGTTGGTAGAGCATGGAGTTTGAAACGCCAGGGTTGTGGGTTCGATTCCCACGGGGGGCCAGTATGAAAATGTATGGCCTCACTAACTGTAAGTCGCTCTGGATAAGAGCGTCTGCTAAATGACTAAAATGTAATGTAAATGTTTAGATCATTACACGTCTTTTAGATTGTCTGAATCCTGCATTTCCCAATCATAATTTAAGTCACCCAGGATAATAACTTCTGATTTAGTAAAAGAAGACAACAAACTAGTTAAATCCTCGAGTGCACAAAGGTTAGCCGAGGGAGGATGGTAGACCCCTATAACAGTTATGGATACATTTTTACCCAGACAAAGGCTGTCTGTCAGCTCTGAACAGATTACAACCCTCAATATTAATAACAGCGTCCAGAATGTCCCCAGGGATCCAAGTTTCAGTCAATACCAGAATCTCCGGATTCGTATGCATAGCCCAGATCTTGATGTAATCCAGTTTAGGAAGTAAGGTCCTAATGTTCAGATGCATCAACCCAAGTCCTTTACAATTTTTAAAGTCACAGGGAGTCTCCAACTCAAACAAGCTGTGTTCAATAGGCGGTTGCAGGCCCTGTCTAATGCTTGATATGTATATAGTTGGTATGGCTATAAGATTGCATAGAACTGCACCATTTGGTCTATACCTATTTGTAATAGGAGAGAGTAGAAATTGGAATTACTTTTTCAAGGTTGGCACTCTCAGAGGAACCAATTATGATTACTGACAAAATCCCTGGCAGTATAGACAACAGTATGACGACAATGCTTAGAAAGGATGGCGGGTATTACCTGAGAGAGTCAATATCTTAATGTGCCCTTGAAATATGAAGAGCGGGTCCAGGCTACTAGATATATCAGGCGGTGTCAGAGGAAGGCCCTCAAAATTGTCAAAGGCTCCAGCCACCCGAGTCATAGACTGTTCACTCTGCTACCGCAGGGCAAGCGGTACCGGAGCACATGGGATCAAAAGGTTCCTGAACAGCTTCTACCGCCAAGCCATAAGACTGCTAAATAGTTAGTCCAGGTAGCTACAGTGCTTTGCAAAAGTATTCATCCCCCTTGGTGTTTTTCCTATTTTGTTGCATTACAACCTGTAATTTAAATGGATTTTTATTTGGATTTCATGTAATGGACATACACAAAATAGTCCAAATTGGTGAAGTGAAATGAAAATAAATCTAAAAAATAAATAACGGAAAAGTGGTGTGTGCATATGTATTCACCCCCATTGCTATGAAGCCCCTAAATAAGATATGGTGCAACCAATTACCTTCAGAAGTCACATAATTAGTTAAATAAAGTCCACCTGTGTCCAATCTAAGTGTCACATGATCTCAGTATATATACACCTGTTCTGAAAGGCCACAGAGTCTGCAACACCACTAAGCAAGGGGCACCACCAAGCAAGCAGCACCATGAAGACCAAGGAGCTCTCTAAACCAGTCAGGGACAAAGTTGTGGAGAAGTACAGATCAGGGTTGGGTTATAAAAAAAATATTGGAGTATCTGTCCATAGGACCACTTTAAGCTGTACACTCCACAGAGCTGGGCTTTTACGGAAGAGTGGCCAGAAAAAAGCAATTTCTTAAAGAAAGAAATAAGCAAACACGTTTGGTGTTCGCCAAAAGCCATGTGGGAGACTCCCCAAACATATGGAAGAAGGTACTCTGGTCAGATGAGACTAAAATTGAGCTTTTTGGCCATCAAGGAAAACGCTATGTCTGGCTCAAACCCAACACCTCTCATCACCCCGAGAACACTATCCCCACAGTGAAGCATGGTGGTGGCAGCATCATGTTGTGGGGATGTTTTTCATCAGCAGGGACTGGGAAACTGGTCAGAATTGAAGGAATGATGGATAGCGCCAAATACAGGGAAATTCTTGAGGGAAACCTGTTTCACCTTCCAGGAGGACATAAGCATACTGCTAAAGCAACACTCGAGTGGTTTAAGGGGAAACATTTAAATGTCTTGGAGTGGCCTAATCAAAGCCCAGACCTCAATCCAATTGAGAATCTGTGGTATGACTTAAAGATTGCTGTACACCAGCGGAACCCATCCAACTTGAAGGAGCTGGAGCAGTTTTGCCTTGAAGAATGGGCAAAAATCCCAGTGGCTAGATGTGCCAAGCTTATAGAGACATATCCCAAGAGACTTGCAGCTGTATTTACTGCAAAAGGTGGCTCTACATAGTATTGACTTTGGGGGGGGTGAATAGTTATGCATGCTCAATATTTCTGTTTTTTTGTCTTATTTCTTGTTTGTTTCACAATAAAAAATATTTTGCATCTTCAAAGTGGTAGGCATGCTGTGTAAATCAAATGATACAAACCCCCCAAAAATCAATTTCAATTCCAGGTTGT
Source organism: Coregonus lavaretus (assembly GCF_964263955.1). NCBI lineage: Eukaryota > Metazoa > Chordata > Actinopteri > Salmoniformes > Salmonidae > Coregonus > Coregonus lavaretus. The sequence continues at coordinate 28,667,211 of NC_140003.1, forward strand.
AAGGCAACAAAATAGGAAAAATGCCAAGGGGGGTGAATACTTTCGCAAGCCACTGTATTTGGTTAACTATTTAACTATCTGCATTGACCCTTTTTGCACTAACTTTTTTCACTCATTACACACGCTGCTGCTACTGTCAGTTTATTCCTAGTTATATGTACATATATACTTCGACCACCTTTTACCCCTGTAAATCGACTCGGTTCTGGTACCCTCCTGTAGCTCAGTTGGTAGAGCATGGTGCTTGCAACGCCAGGGTTGTGGGTTTGATTCACACGGGGGGCCAGTATGGAAAATGTATTCACTCACTAACTGTAAGTTGCTCTGGATCAGAGTGTCTGCTAAAAATGTAAAAGTTATTGCTACTCAGTGTGTATGTATTATTGATGCAGCTCTAGAACTTTTGGAGGATCTGAGGGCCCATGCTAAATCTTTTCAGCCTCCTGAGGAGGAAGAGGCGTTGTCGTGCCCTCTTCACGACTGTGTTGGTGTGTTTGGACCATGATAGGTCCTTAGTGATGTGGACACAGAGGAACTTGAAGCTCTCGACATGCTCCAATAAAGCCCTGTCGATGTGAATGGGGATGTGCTCTGCCTTCCGTTTCCTGAAGTCCACGATTAGATCGAGCGAGAGAGAGAGAGAGAGAGAGAGAGAGAGAGAGAGAGAGAGAGAGAGAGAGAGAGAGAGATCCTGCTCTCTGTCAATGGCAGAAAGGGGGGGATGGAGTAAATTACATACTGATAGTAGCCTACTCACTGAAATGGAATTCAGCATCACTGGAATATCTCGATTTGACATGCCGAAATCCTGTGTATTTCAGAAATGCTCTGAAATACCTTGTTATGTCTAGGTATGTCAAAGCTTAAGGAATGAAGGAGAGGTTCTCTGACTCCTGGAAAACCAGTAGTTTGAAATGAGACTATAGAAAATATCTATGTGGTACACTAAAGGATCAAATGTGCTGTTTTGAAAATATTATTAGGTAAAAGCAAGAAGAGGGGATATAGTTGAGACTGTTTCATGTTGACATTTCAGTATAACATAAACAGGTTTTCCAAGCCTACACCCACAAACTGTCATCTAAAATAAATAGAATGTTGTCCTTCCAGGAGCCTTATGTGAGAAGGCTTGATGTGGAATTATAATAGCATCAGTCTTGGCACCCACAAACCAGCCTGCTCAGACCACAGAAACCAGCTTGGGTGTCCTGTGTTGGAATTGGATACCCACTTTATTTAATGCTAGCCATAGCTTGAGAAAACTGTCAAGGGGTGGAACGAGCTGGAGAAGACAGCCCAGAACAGAGTGCAATGGAAAAGAGTAGTCAATGGCCTATGCTCCCTGAGGAGCAATGGGTTTAATCAAGTAAAGCTATAGGTAGGGTTGCAAAATTGCGGTAACTTTGCCAAAATTACCAGGTTTTCCTGAAATCCTGGTTGGAGGATTCCGGAATTTCTGCTTATTCCTTCCTGATTCCAGGAAGCTTCCAAACGGGATTTCTGGAAAACCTAGGATTATTATTTCTTTTTTTTCTAGATGTTTTTATGAATTTGGTCAGCAACCATTGAAGTGGAGTTAGCTGTTGTCTGGTCGAACAGGCCGAAGCCCATGTCGTCGTCCGATCCTGATTACAGAAACCTTACAACCGGGATGTCTGGAAAACCTGGGAATCTTTGTCGGTTTTCCAGTAGTGAACAATGAATCAACCCCAAAGTAAGACAAGATTCAGTACATATAGTCCTAACAAAGCATACATCTTACAGTGCTGTGGCAGTCACCTCTAGCCGGATCTTTGACTCTGTCATGCTGGGAGATTGAGTGCTGTCTCTTAAGAGTTCTCTCTCCTTCACACATTATTCATTGATAAATATGTGATCTGTTGTCTGTTGGTAAAGTTGCTCTGGTTATTAATGAGAAGGTGAGTGTGGTCCATGACCTACTGTACATTTAACCTCAGTGTCCCTCTCAGCTCCCTTCTCAGCCTGCCATGGCCTATAACAAGGAGGGATCCTCCTCAGTGAGGCTGGCTTCTGCCGCTGTAAGAACGTGTCTAAAGCTCAGTTCTTGGGAGGTCGTTCATGCCCAAGATGTGACAAATCCACAGGGCTCTGGTGGTTTGTTAGAATAACAATGTTGCTATAACACCTACAGTATATCCATATTTCTGTTGCTAACATAGAGCCGATGAAAGGGCCAAACCACCTCTGTTTCCCCCAGTCTTCTGGGTCTGCCTGGCCTGGACTGTAGCAGGGAGGGAGGAATCTTCCTTGGTGAGGCTGGCTTGGGTCTACTCTGTGTGGGCAGTGGGAACAGAGAGCAGGGCTTCTCTGGCTCTGGCCTGGGTTGGGCTGGGTTCACTCCCAGCCTGGCCTTATTAGGCCCTAACAAGGACAGCCCTGGGACCAGACTGACCTAGAATTCAGTTAAGAAACTAGAGGGAGGGGTTGGGAGAGGTTAGAGGAGGGAGAAGAAGGGTTAGGAAGGGGTGAGGAAGGGAGAGGTAGGGTGGGAAAGTGGAGGGAGAGGGGTGAGGAAGAGATGAAGGGGTGAAGGGGTGAGGATTGGGAGAGGAAGGGTTGAGGAATGGTGAGAGAGGGAAAGAAAGAGGAGAGAGGAAAACCCATTTTAAACTTTTCCATGAGTAATTAATGAGAGATTCATTCCGGTGTTCCAATTGAACATCTCTCGGGTCGGCAGGTAGCTTAGTGGGTAAGAGCGTTGTGCCAGTAACCGAAAGGTCGCTGGTTCTAATCCCCGAGCCGACTAGGTGAAAAATCTGTTGATGTGCCCTTAAGCAAGGCACTTAACCCTAATTGCTCCTGTAAGTCGCTCTGGATAAGAGCGTCTGCTAAATGACTAAAATCTAAGTCTAATCTTCCAATGGAACCTGGAACATTCCTACTGGAGACACCCCCTGTGTTGCCTGTGTTGGCTCCTAATACCAGGCAGTCACTGTATCTGGATTGAGATCTGAGAGAAACGAGGCTGCGTTTCAAATGGTACCATATTCACTATATAGTGCACTACTTTTGACCAGGGCCCATAGTGCTCTGGTCAAACGTTGTGCACTATGTAGGGAATAGGGTACTATTTGGGATGTAACCATAGACTGGGAAACAACTCACCCCTGTTAAGTTATATTTTTTTGGGATTGGGAAAGAATGCAATTATGAACAAACCACAAGTGCCCCTTAAAACAAAAAAAACGTGTTCAAATAGTACAACACACCACTTAGGAATACAGTACATTGTGTGGCTGTTGGTCTGTGTTCAATTAAAGCTTGTACAGTATCTGTGAAAATATGAAGATAGCTACAAAATGCCAGCATAAATTACTTAATTTACGTGATTGACTTCTGCCACATGAGCATTATAGTCTGACAATGCTTATTAGGCATGTTGCTTTGTTTGTCTGTGTATTGTATCACATGACTAATGTGTGTGTCTGGGGCTGATGTGAGTTCATGTGAGTCATGGAGCAGAAGAGGACTTGCAAATCCAGCTGGTTGACATGGAGTGTGGATCTCTGTCCTTGTGGCCCCTGCTAACACAAAGCACAAGGCCCAGGGAGGGCCCTTGACAGCCAGCCACAGACACGCTCCCACCTGGCAGACTCACTATAGCCCCGCTAGCTGGAGACAAAGCGGCTGGGAGAGGCAATATGCATCACTTTGCATTTTCCACTTGGGTTCCCTCCTCCAGAGGACCAAGCTGAGCTAGAGCACATCATCCAAAAACATCAGCAACAAACAACATAGCTGCAGCTCCTACACCCAACCCAGAAGAAACAGATGATGCCCTCCTATGAACTGTACTGGAGGCTGCTTCTAGCAGTGGAGTGTAGCAGCCTCATTCATTCCAGCAGCGGAGTACACTACATACACGCCACAGGAGGTTGGTGGCACCTTAATTGGGGAGGACAGGCTCATAGTAATGGCTGGAACGGAGGAAATGGAAAGGTATCAAACTCATCAAACGCATGGTTTCCATGTTTTTGATACCTTTCCATTTACTCCATTTCAGCCATTATTTTGAGCCATCTTCCCCTCAGCAGCCTCCTGTGACACACATGCTATACTGTAGCTTGTCGGAGCTATAAAACATATGAAACAGTCATAGTGGAGAACATGGGAGCTAGCTACTTTAAGCATAATCAAGGCTACTGCAGTGGTGGAACTCACATCATGCATATAAACACTCCATGTAGCTTGCAAGTCTAGGCTGGTCAACATATCTGTGAAACAGTCAACATGCTACTGTACTGAAAGCATGTAAGAGCTCTAAAAGTGTTTTACATCAGATGTAAAGTGTGGACAGTACAGAAGGTGTCTGTCCACATGAACACCTGTGTTTCGGTTTGGGGTGGCCTCCGAACTTGAAACCATCAATGGCACGCATCCTATAAACAACTCCAAATATAGAGAATAGTGTTCAGAATCTCTGCACGGCAACATGCTCAGTTACAGACTCAGTTGGCTCCATTTGAGGACAAAAGACCTCTTGACATAAAATGACTGGTCATTTTTGAGAACCCATAAGTTAAACTTTCGAACTTTAAGTTAGATTTTTGCAAAACACCACTCATGTTTAGCTAATTACAGCAACACAGTAATAACATTTATGTATGACCGTGAATTGTTAATGTAGTAAATCTTCTTCAAAGCTGTTCTTATATTGGTGAGAAAATCTCTCATGATTTCTGTCAGCTGTGCATGGGAACCTTGCAAACAGGAAGAGCCTATTTGGACTACAATTAAAGCTTACATTTATATAAAGACCACTGAAACACTGTACTGTAACCAGACCTGGGTTCAAATATTATTAGAAATCTTTCAAATACTTTTAGCGTTTGCTTTAGCCACCCTGGAGTGCCAGATGGTGGGGTTTGCTCTTTTGTGACTATTCTATTGGTTCCATTGCACCAGGCAAACTCAATCAAGCCCAGCTTAAGTATTTGGAATGATTTCAAGTAGTATTTGAACCCAGGTCTGACTGTGACACAAGTTAAATGCATAATGGCCTTTGTAGGGCACTGAGACTGTGTTTGTTTGTGCAGAGGACAGCAAGCCAAATATAAATGGTCTGTAATCAGATTCATTGTCTGGCAGAAAGCCCATCGTCATCTTTTGAACTCTACATTTAGCTCCCTGTTGTTTGCTAGCTAGTGCCTTTGATAACGCTGCTGCTGTTGCTTTATATCTTTATACAGTTAGTGAGTAGAAAAAAGATTATGTCAAATGAGCTGTGAACCGTGGTCTGGGAACCTGCTTTTGCTATCTACTGTATATTGCTGTGTGTTTTCAGTCTATGGGTTCCGCGCCAGGCATCACTGTAGAGTAAGAGGGCAGGTCAGCTGAGGTCCAGACTGCCCTTCAACATTCAGAATCTAGTCTATAGAACTCTCTCAGACAGGACAAGACAGGAGCACTCTACATTTGTCACTGTAAAAAATGTACTTAAATAAAGTCTAGATGTATTTTTAAGGTAGCATGGCAGACTGACTTATTTCACATGGGTAAGGCACCCGCTAGACCAGACCAGACCAGAGCTGGCCAGGGGCCAGAGAGGAGGTAGAGAGCTCTGATTGTGGGATCATGTGCCAGTGTTGGCTTCTTCCCCTTGGGTCACACTGACCTGGATCACATCCAGCTGTTTGGTACAATACCTTTTAATGTTGAATAGAACCATTAATTACAACGTGATTATCAAGTTTGTTCTATCAAAGTCATTGAAAATCCTAAGGAATTCTTAGACCCGTATATAGATGTAGGATCTTAATTTGACCAGTATTGTCACAGCAAAATAATCCTGCAGCAACAGGATTTGAACATTTAGTCCATAATGTTGCTTGATCGGTGGTCAGGCTATTAGCTGGCCAAAATGTGCCTACATGAAAAGTGCAATACTGTTAATATAACTGTGTGTTAGTGTGAGTTTTCAGTGAATTTATGTAAATCGGTGCAGGAAAATTCTAAGCAACAAAAGAGTGAAGAAATTAAGATCCTACACCTGTATCAAGATAATGTAGTATGAAGTGCTTGTGTTGTGTGTAAAGACTTGTTTGGATAATATATATAGTAATATGTATATGCAGACAGACACCAAAAGAGCACTTCAAACCTCTTGTAACAATACAGTCACATCCTGTGTTCTGGAGTGAGCTGTCTTGTCATTTCTTAGAAACAAACAGTGTGAAATGTACATAGGCAAAACTTGTGGTTCTTCAGTGCAAAGATGTTAGTTTAGCAGAAGCATTGACTTTTGACACAAACATTGAGTAAAAGGCTGACAATAACAAGCTGTTGTTTTGCACTAAAGAGCTCTGAAGTTCTGAAGCTGTGCTTTTGAGAGATTGCTCAACTTCGGCTGTTTTTTAAATCTAAATAGCTGAAGAGAGACTAGAGTACAGACTGTTTTTTTATATTAAAGAATGTGAATAGAGGCATGTTCAAGGAAAAGGCTGTCATTCTGAAGTGGTCAAATCAACCCATTAGGATGTTGGCTGCCACTCTGAACAGCTCAGTCTCAGGCTGTGTCCGAAATTGGGGCCTGGTCAAACGTAGGGCACTATATAGTGAATAAGGTGCCATTTGGGACACAGGCACAGTCTCCATCTCCAGTAATGTGTTTTAAGTAGCCTTCTTCCTTCCCAATGCTGGGCCAATGGGCAACTCCAAACAAAAGCAGAAGTTAACATTGAAAATGTTTTTTCTGCTTCCTCCTGTCAGCAGCGCAATGTTGTAGTTTACACAATCACATGCAGTACAGGTTGGGGTAGTGGAATTGACTCTGAGCTAACATAATAACAATGCTTTGTTCCCTTACTTCAAAGTAGTAGTGGATGGATGGTATCCTTGTTTTTTAACTATACACAAGCCAACACAGAGTAGTTGTGGGTAGTACCCTTGTGTTTTAGCTAACTTAAAATAGTTGTGAACGAACCCCTGTGCTTTAGCTGTACAGGCCTAGCTGTGTCAACATGTAGGCCTAACATGTACAGTGTAAGCTGTTTATCTTGGCGGTGATAACAGTGTGTACTGACTGAATACATGATGACACTTAAACAACCCACCATTGGTTAGTCCTGTCACTCACTGGTTGCACCACCGTCACTATGAGAGACAGCAGCAATACATGAGTCATATAGATAGAGAGGAGAAAGTGCCTGAAAGTGGTAATGTGGGACACAAGGGACATTTCATACTAGTATTTCCCAGATTGATGGTTTCACAACCTATGACAATAACCCATCATCATGAGCCATTTTGCTTTCATCATTATGTCAGGTGTAGTGAGACAGGGGAGACAGGGGACATACAACCATAGTCATACACATATAGTGCCTTCGGAAAGTATTCAGACCCCTTGACTTGTTCTACATTTTGTTACGTTACAGCCTCATTCTAAAATTGATTAAATAAATAAAAATCCTCAGCAATCTACACACAATACCCCTTAATGACAAAGTGAAAACGGGTTTATAGATATTTTTGCACAAAAAATAAAAACAAAATAAAAAACCTGCTTGGAGTTTGCCAAAACGCACCTAAAGACTCTCAGACCATGAGAAACAAGATTCTCTGGTCTGATGAAACCAAGATAGAACTATTTGGCCTAAATGCCAAGCGTCACTTCTAGAGGAAACCTGGCACCGTCCCTACGGTGAGGCATGGTGGTGGCAGCATCATGCTGTGGGAATGTTTTTCAGCGGCAGGGACTGGGAGACTAGTCAGAATCGAGGCAAAGATGAACGGAGCAAAGTACAGAGATATCCTTGGTGAAAACCTGCTCCAGAGCGCTCAGGACCTCAGACTGGGGCAAAGGTTCACCTTCCAACAGGACAATGACCCTAAGCACACAGCCAAGACAACGCAGAAGTGACTTCGGTACAAGTCTCTGAATGTCCTTGAGTGGCCCAGCCAGAGCCCGGACTTGAACCTGATCAAACATATCTGGAGAGACCTGAAAATAGCTGTGCAGTAACGCTCCCCATCCAACCTGACAGAGCTTGAGAAGATCTGCAGAGAAGAATGGGAGAAACTCCCCAAATATAGGTGTGCCAAGCTTGTAGCATCATACCCAAGAAGACTCGAGGCTGTAATCGCTGCCAAAGGTGCTTCAATAAAATACTGAGTAAATGGTCTGAATACTTATGGAAATGTGATATTTCAGTTTTATATTTTTAATACATTAGCAAAAATTATGTTTTTGCTTTGTCATTATGGAGTATTGTGTGTAGATTGATGAGGGAAAAAAACAATTTAATCAATTTTAGAATAAGGCTGTAACCTAACAAAATGTGGAAAAGGTCAAGGGGTCTGAATACTTTCCGAAGGCACTGTAATTCATACACCCCTGGTCTGAACTCTGAGAGTCATGCGCTGGTGTCATGGTCAGCAGAATTATAGAGAGAAACAGGCTATGTGGGGTCATATAACATTCATACATCCAGAGTCTTTCCCTGAATTCTGCCTGTCATGTTCTGGCGTCATCCCTTACAGAAAAACCACATGATTTCACATGTGGAAAATCACATGATTTCACATGAAATTTCACGTGAAAACGTGTTTTTGGAACACTTCACACGTGTTCTGTGAAATTCATTTGGTTTTTCCATAAGGGATGGTCAGCAAAGCTTCCTCTTTCAGGGCCTAGTCATGAGAGGCGGAAGCCTTCTTCCATTCCTTCTGTCTGAGGAACTTACAATCTGGTCTGAAATCTGCCATTCATGTTCTGGGGTCATGGTCACATCGGTCAGCTCATCAGTACTTCCTCTTTCAGAGGCCTAGTCATCAAAGGCAGAGGCCCCCATCCCTTCCTCCTGTCTGTCTGAGTCAGGACATTTCCCTCTGTGTACTCCTCACAGAAGACTCATACTCTCTGGTGTCATGGTTAACAGATAGTATAGTACAGTAGTGTATAGTACATTAATCATGGAGAATGGCTTTATCGGAAACAGGGAACATACACCCATGATCGACCCCTGAACTCTGCCAGCCATATTCTCTGAAGTCATGGTCAGCTCAAAAGTGTTAACTCTTCCCCCAGTCATCAGAGGTAGAAGTCCCCTTCCTCCTGTCTGACTGACTCTCTGACAGAGAGGACGTTTCCCTCTCTGTACTACTCACTGAGGTAGTGGTCCCTCTGCCTCCTTTCTAACACAGGACATTTCCCTCTCTGTAACTATAGAGGCAAGCAGCTGCAATGATGTTTCTGCCCCTCAGCCAGCCAGCCAACACTCCAGAGGTGGATCCTCTCCTCTAGACATGTACCCATGGATGTTGAGACATAATTATATATCCCTCCTCCCTCCAAGGGTTCCAGTGAGAGTTATAGAGACACACAGCCAGCCAGTCACTTGTCATCTCTTCTTTCTAGGGCTTTGCGGCTGGAAGGACCCACTTCCTCCTTCCTTCTCCTACTCCTCCACCTCCCTCCTCCTCCCTCCTCTTCCCTCCTCCTCTCCTCTTCTCTCCTCTTCCTTCCTCTTCCCTCCTCCTCCCCCCTTCTCCTCCTCCAGTCCAGACTCAGTCTCTTGCCTGTAGGCCAGGACAGCTGTTCTAGGGGCTGGGCACCAATGGGCACCACTGGGGATGTTGGGGGCCCAGAGCTGGGGCACTGCTGCCAGTCATTCACATCTCAGTCACAGCTGCCACACTAATCTCAGAGTAATGTACACAGCTCAATTAACAAACGTCACAAACAAGACAAACAGTGCAAACTTTTTGTGTCCCTGTCGTCCTGATATTACATTATGTTACGCTCATTCGCATCGTACTGGAAGTGGTTGGTGTGCGACTTTTCAAGTCTCCCTTCCCTCTTTCTCCTATTGCTTTGCTTTGCTTTTTTGGAAAAGACCCCCCATCCCATGCTTTCCTCCCTCCAAACCCCCTGCCTCCCTCCCCCAAGCCTCTTTCATGGTCTTGAGGAAATGAATCAAACAAAGCAAGGTCTCATAGACAACAGACGAACAAACAGCCCTTGTTGTCTGTATTAAGATCTTTATTTGTGTTCCCCTACTTTATTTTCATTCTCCTCACGCAACTTAGAAACAATAGCTTTCCTTCCATGTGTGCTGCTGTTATGGAAGAGTACTATTGCTGAAAGTGGGGTGTCCATGAACTAACAGTAATATACTGAATACTGTTGGCTATACAAAACATTAAGAACACCTGCTCTTTCCATGACATAGACTGACCAGGTGAATCCAGGTGAAAGCTATGATCCCATATTGATGTCACTTGTTAAATCCACTTCAATCAGTATAGATGAAGGGGAGGAGACAGGTTAAAGACGATTTTTAAGCCTTGAGACAATTGAGACATGGATTGTGTATGTGTGCCATTCAGAGGGTGAATGGGCAAGACAAAAGATTGAAGTGCCTTTGAACGGGGTATGGTTGTAGGTGCCAGGTATACCAGTTTATGTCGAGAACTGCAATGCTGCGGGGGTTTTCACGCTCAACAGTTTCCCGTGTGTATCAAGATTGTTACACCACCCAAAGGACATCTAGCCAACTTGACACAACTGTGGGAAGCATTGGAGTCAACATGGGCCAGCATCAATGAGTTCTTAATGTTTTGTACATTCAGTGTATACTGTGACTCTATAGCACATTAATGTCTCCTCTTCTGCATCCCAACAACACATGAATGTAGCCTACAAAGGGCTCTCAGAGTAGGAGTACTGATCTAGTTTTGCCTTTTAGATCATAATGAATAACATTATATGGACATGGTGGACCTGATCCTAGATCAGCACTCCTACTCTGAGATGCATTGTGAATACAAGCCGAGAGCTCCCACCCCTTTCCATAGCCCCTAGAGCCTTACAGCCTTCCTAAAAGGACTGTGCATTACACATGTCCAGCCCCAGCAGTAGGGAACAGGGAATGGGGGAAAAGGGAATACTAGGGATAGCTATCCTAACGCACATATGGTAACCGCTCCCTTCCCTCACAGACCAACAGAGTATGACTTCACTCAATGAGTCATCGCTAGTTTCAAACTCAATCCTTTATCACTCAGCTCCCACTTTTATTACTCTCCCCCTCCCTCTTCCTTCTCTCTTCCTTCGCTCTCTCTCTCCCTCCCACCCTCTTACTTCTCTCTCT
>NC_140003.1:28678524-28710477 GCF_964263955.1 Coregonus lavaretus
GTCATCAAGAGAAAGCTTTTCAAATCAAATGAAATCAAACTTTATTTGCCACATGCGCCGAATACAACAGGTGTAGACCTTACAGTGAAATGCTTACTTACAAGCCCTTAACCAGCAATGCAGTTTCAAGAAGAAAAAAAAGAAGTGTTAAGTAAAAAAATAGCAAATAATTAAAGAGCAGCAGTAAAATAAAATAACAGTAGGGAGACTATATACAGGGGGTACCGGTACAGAGTCAATGTGCGGAGGGCACCGGTTAGTCGAGGTAATATGTACATGTGGGTAGAGTTAAAGTGACTATGCATAGATAATTAACAGAGTAGCAGCAGCGTAAAAGAGGGGGTGGGGTGAGTGGGGTGGGGGGGGCAATGCATATAGTCCGGGTAGCCATGATTAGCTGTTCAGGAGTCTTATGGATTGGGGGTAGAAGCTGTTAAGAAGCCTTTTGGACCTAGACTTGGAGCTCCGGTACCACTTGCCATGCGGTAGCAGAGAGAACAGTCTATGACTAGGGTGGCTGGAGTCTTTGACAATTTTTAGGGCCTTCCTCTGACACCGCCTGGTATAGAAGTCCTGGATGGCAGGAAGCTGCTGTGCTCTCTCTTTGATTCCGTGAAAGTCCTTCTGAAGCTGCATGAGGATGACCTGCACCATTACTGTCCCAGACTTGCACACGTTGACAGAGGTTGTTTCTGTTTTCTACATGTCTAGTATTTTGAGTTTCCACCCTGGGCCCATACCCTCTCTCTTGACATAGGGTGTAGTGTACTCTTATAGCACTGTGCCATGGCAGGGGATGGTCTGTGTGGAAAATTAAGTTGCTTACATTCCCCTCTTTGTAGCAGTCAGCAAATAGTGTCTCTGGATTGTCCTTGAAGAGCTTATTTTTGTACTTATTGCGTGCAGTGTTCTTTTTTATATCCAACGGGTACTGTACTGTGGTGAGCTCTACACAGGGGGCAGCCATGGAGCAGGGAGCTTCAAAGGCCTAGCATTTGGGTGGGGGAGGCTGTGAAACTGCCATTGTTGGGCTCGAGATTTTACACACATCTCACTTCACACTTCAGTGCTAATTGAAGTTGCAGCCAGGTCTGTTCCGTGCTAGCAGCTTGGTAGCTTAGTAGCCTTTTTTACTTAGCTTTATATAACAATATTACCTAGAAATGATTGTCGTTAACTTTTTGACTTCAGAAGTAGCTTCAGACTGAACATTTCTCACTCAGTTTTGGGTTGGATGGTATTTCCAGGTTTCTGCTGAGTTTCTTCTGCACATTTTGGTTTGCTATAAGTTTTTTCTTGATAGTCATAAATATTTGATCAGTCATCACTCAAATGAAAACAACATTCTCTGTTATGCTGACACTTCTGCAAACCACTCAGATGGGAATAAGTGAATAGCAAAACCTACATCTGACCATAATAAATGCCATTGACCTTGTGAAAGCATTTCTACTGATCATGCTTATTCTGTGAATAATTATTCACTCTAATGTGTTATAGAGACTGCTATCTGATAGTATGATGATCTCATGTAATCAAGAAATTATATATAAAATGTAAAGGATTTCTCCTCACTCCTGTGCTGACTGTGTGATTGTGAATGAGCATTGCAATGTGTAGGTTGACTGGGATCTGATAGTATGATGAAGTTCTCATGTTAACACTATTCTCTCAAGTTAGCCCTCAGCACCATGTGTGGGTAGCTGCAGCCCAATATGGCATCCAGACTATGGGGCGAGAAGGTGTGTCGAAAGGAGTGGGTGTATGGAAAGCAAATCAGCTAATTGGGCAGATTTGTTGCCACTAAAGACCGTGGCTGATTCGGCTGCTCAATTATAAGCCGGCGACAAGCGTAGTGTTGAATAGATGTGCCTGCTCACGGTCATGTCACCAGCAAAAGCTAATGTGGTCATTTTTTCCCTCCCATAATTTTTTTTCAAGTAGGATAGCAGCCTACACAAGAAATAACTAATATTGATAACCATCTAGATGTCACCTTGATACATACAGTATATACAGTGGGGGGAAAAAGTATTTAGTCAGCCACCAATTGTGCAATTTCTCCCACTTAAAAAGATGAGAGAGGCCTGTAATTTTCATCATAGGTACACGTCAACTATGACAGACAAATTGAGATTTTTTTTCTCCAGAAAATCACATTGTAGGATTTTTTATGAACGCTCAAATACTTTGAGCGTTTGCTTTAGCTTGTCTGCAGCACCAAATGGGCGGGATTTAACATTTTGGGACAATTCAGTGGGTTCCATTTTCCCATGCAAGCTCAATAAAATACATTGCGGAAGTATTTGAAATGATTTCAAATAGCATTTCAACCCAGGTCTGCAGTATTGTACTGTAGCTGTTTTTAGTAATGGAAGTAGAGCTAGGGTTGCAAAATTCAGGCAACTTTCCCCAAATTCCCAGGTTTTCCAGAAATCCTGGCTGGAGAATTCCAGATGGATTCCAGATTTCTACTTATTCCCTCCTGATTCCAGGAATCTTCCAACCGGGTTCTCTGGAAAACTTTGGTAATTTCGGAAAGTTACCGGAACTTTGCAACCCTAAATAGAACAGTAGATCAGTTGGTGGTTGTAAACTTCCTGGACAAAATTAGTCAATTTGATGAGCAAAGCAACAAGTCAATAGAGTAAACGGCTGAGACATCCATTCATGATGGGCCTTCCCCTGGCCTGAAGCCTAGTGTACAGTAATTGTGTGTGTGCATGTACATGTCAACTTCATACCTTGATCATTCAGAAAATCTCTCTTTAGGACTCTTTCTTTCACACAGAATAACAGAATCACAAAATCACAGAATCACAGAATAACAGAATCACATAATAACAGAAACAAATAATAACAGAATAACAGAATCACATAATAACAGAATCACATGATAACAGAATCACATAACAACATAATAACAGAATCACAGAATTACAAAATAACAGAATTACAAAATAACAGAATCACAGAATCACAGAATAACAGAATCACATGATAACAGAATCACAGAATAACAGAATCACAGAATCACAGTAGCTACATGAGGATTTGTTTGATCTGTTCTTCCAGGCATTGTCCGGCTCAGATAACTGTTGCCCTAATGACTGGGCCATACAAGGCGTGCCAAGGCAGTTTCAGATCGCCATCAGAGATAATTTGTGTAATTGCTGTGTGTGTGTGTGTGTGTGATTGCTGAGTCGTTCCCTATCTAGATGATATAAGATTCTGTTTGAAAAGGGGACAGCTTTTCTCATAGGAAGGATCTGTTGAGGATAATCTCTTTGATGTTCAGCTTGTAATTGAAATGTGTGAGTCGTCTGTGATTAGTGCAGTTTGTGTGTAGTTTGTGTGTGTCTGTGTGTCTGTGGGGGGAGAGGCATGTGTTTTTGTGTGTGTGATTGTGCTGTTCTGACTAATGTCACAGGCACAACGACATGCCTGGCTAGCCTAGAAAGGGACCACCCTCAAGCTGTAGCAGCAACAGTCTCTTTTTCGTATTTGTTTTACATTATTCAGTTAACAGTATTGTGACATTTAAGTTTAAACAAACTTAACTGTATGACTTGAACAAACTGTGTTAGTGAGAACATGGTATTCTGCTGGACCAGTTCTTTATGGGTTTTGATGCTGAATCAAACATGGTGTTTTAATGAAGCAAAAAAACATTTTAGGCCTTCAGATGTGCTATGCATATGTGTAATACTGGAGTTGTGATTCAGTGGTTTGCCATGTGCCATCTGTTTTCAGAGGCAAAAAAAACAGGACTACATGTATTATAAATGAATTTGCCTTTTAGTCCAAAGCTGTTTCAAAATACACACACCCTAACAACACAAATAGAGAGTTCATTGATTTGTTAGTTTGCACTACTTTACTAGGGAGATGTCTAGCACCTTAGAATGAGCATCAGCAGTAGCAGCAACAGCAGTAGCAGCAGTAGTAGCAGCAGTAGTAGTAGCAGTAGCAGCAGTAGTCATAGCAGTAGTAGAAGCAGTAGCAGCAGGAGCAGAAACAGTAGCAGAAGCAGCAGTAGCAGTAGTAGAGGCAGTAGCAGAGGCAGTAGCAGTAGCAGTAGTAGTAGCAGTACCAGCAGTAGAAGCAGTAGTACCAGTAGCAGTAGTAGAAGTAACAGCAGCAGTATCAGTAGTAGTAGTAGTAGCAGTAGCAATAGTAGAAGCAGTAGTAGCAGTAGAAGCAGAAGTAACAGCAGCAGCAGTAGCAGTAGTAAAATAAAATGTTATTTCTTACATTATTAGCCCAGGACATTTTTTGTGTTATTACATACAGCCGGAAATAACTTTTGGATATCAGAGCGGCAGTAACTCACCAGTATTACAACCGGGAATACGACTTTCCCGAATTTGTTCGTACCCCCCAGGGCAATTGAACTGATTCCAGAGGCTGATCCAAAACACCGCCGGCAGAGAAGAGGTATTCGTAGTGGACTTCTAGTCCGACTCAGGAGGTGCGCACACCATCCACCGCTTCCGAGTATATTACTCGCTAATGTTCAGTCTCTGGATAATAAAGTAGATGAGCTCAGGGCGAGAATCTCCTTCCAGAGAGACATCAGGGATTGTAACATACTCTGTTTCACAGAAACATGGCTCTCTCTGGATATACTGTCTTTGTACATACAGCCAGCTGGGTTTTCAGTATATCGCGCAGACAGAAATAAAATACTATCCGGGAAGAAGAAAGACGAGGGTGTTTGTTTCATGATTAACCACTCATTGTGATTGTGATAACATACAGGAACTCAAGGCCTTTTGTTCACCCGACCTAGAATACCTCACAATCAAATGCCGACCGTATTACCTCCTAAGAGAATTCTCTTCTGTTATAATCACAGCCGTGTATATTCCCCCTCAAGCCGATACCACGACGGCCCTCAAAGAACTTCACTGGACTTCAAACTGGAAACCACATATCCTGAGGCCACATTTATTGTAGCTGGGGATTTTAACAAAGCAAATTTGAAGAAAACGCTACCGAAGTTCTATCAACACATTGACTGTAGTACTCGCGCTGCTAAAACACTCGACCACTGCTACTCCAACTTCCGGGGTGCCTACAAGGCCCTCCCCCGCCCTCCCTTTGGCAAATCTGATCATGACTCCATTTTGCTCCTCCGTTCCTATAGGCAGAAACTCAAACAGGAAGTACCCGTGCTGAGGACTATTCAACGCTGGTCTGACCAATCGGAATCCACGCGTCAAGATTGTTTTGATCACGCGGACTGGGATATGTTCCGGGTAGCCTCCGAGAATAACATTGACGAATACACGGATACGGTGACTGAATTTATTAGGAAGTGTATAGGAGATGTTGTACCCACTGTGACTATTCAAACCTACCCTAACCAGAAACCGTGGATAGATGGCAGCATTCGAGCAAAACTGAAAGTGCGAACCACCGCATTTGACTGGGAATACAAACAGTGTAGTTATTCCCTCCGTAAGGCAATCAAACAGGCAAAACATCAGTATAGAGACAAAGTGGAGTCGTAATTCAACGGCTCAGACACGAAAAGTACAGTGCCTGGCAAAAGTATTCATCCCCCTTGGCGTTTTTCCTATTTTGTTGCATTACAACCTGTCATTTAAATTGATTTTTATTTGGATTTCATGTAATGGACATACACAAAATAGTCCAAATTGGTGAAGTGAAATTAAAATAATCTAAAAAATAAATAATGGAAAAGTGGTGCGTGCATATGTATTCACCCCCATTGCTATGAAGCCCCTAAATAAGATATGGTGCAACCATGTCACGATCGTTATGAGATGAAGCGGACCAAGGCGCAGCGTGATAGGCGTACATTCTTTATTAAGTACACTCACGAACAAAACAACAAACGATACGTGAAGTCCTAGGTTAAATAACACAACCCAAACGGAACAAGATCCCACAATACAAAAGTGCCAACAGGCTGCCTAAGTATGGTTCCGAATCAGAGACAACGAGATACAGCTGCCTCTGATTGGGAACCACCCTGGCCAACATAGAAATACAACGATCTAGAACAGAAACCTAGAAAACTAAACATAGAAACTAACACCCTGGCTAAACATAAAAGAGTCCCCAGAGCCAGGGCGTGACAGTACCCCCCCCCCCAAAGGCGCGGACTGCGACCGCGCCAACTAAACCCAACAGGGGAGGGGCCGCGTGGGCATTCTGCCTCGGAGGCGGATCCGGCTCCGGGCGTGACCACCACTCTCTCTCTCGCCCTCGTGGTCTGGCCCTGCTGGCCGGAGCTGGACTGAACACCGGTGGAGCGGATTGCTCTGGCTCCGGCGTGGAGCAGCTGACCGGTGCCGGACCAGGCACAGGTGGAACAGGCACGGACCGTGCCGGACTGACGACGCGCACCACTGGCTTGGTGCGGGGAGCAGGAACGGGCCGGACCGGGCTGACGACGCGCACCACTGGCTTGGTGCGGGGAGCAGGAACAGGCCAGACCGGGCTGGCGACGCGCACCACTGGCTTGGTGCGGGGAGCAGGAACGGGCACGGACCGGGCTGGCAACGCGCACCACGGCTTGGTGCGGGGAGCAGGAACAGGCCAGACCGGGCTGGCGACGCGCACCACTGGCTTGGTGCAGGGAGCAGGAACGGGCCGGACCGGGCTGACGACGCGCACCACTGGCTTGGTGCGGGGAGCAGGAACGGGCCGGACCGGGCTGGCGACGCGCACCACTGGCTTGGTGCGGGGAGCAGGAACAGGCCGGACCGGGCTGGCGACGCGCACCACAGGCTTGGTGCGGGGTGCAGGAACGGGCCGGACCGGGCTGACGACGCGCACCACTGGCTTGGTGCGGGGAGCAGGAACAGGCCGGACCGGGCTGGCGACGCGCACCACAGGCTTGGTGCGGGGAGCAGGAACGTGCCGGACCGGGCTGACGACACGCACCATTGGCTTGGTGCGGGGAGCAGGAACGGGCCGGACCGGGCTGACGACGCGCACCACAGGCTTGGTGCAAGGGACAGGAACAGGCCGGACCGGGCTGGCGACGCGGACCACAGGCTTGGTGCGAGGGACAGGAACAGGCCGGATCGGGCTGGCGACGCGCACCACAGGCTTGGTGCGGGGAGCAGGAACAGGCCGAACTGGGCTGGCGACGCGCACCACAGGCTTGGTGCGAGGAACAGGAACAGGCCGGACCGTACTGGGAACACACACCACTGGCCTTGTGCGGGGATCAGGAACGGGCCGGACCGGACTGTTAACACACCCCAGTACCTCTTGCCATGCCTCTACACTCTCCTTCTCCCTTGTGACCAGTGGCCCCTGTAACCTGGCGGCCTCCTCTGCAAACCTGCCGAACCGCTCTATCACGGCCTCCCGCTGCCTCGCCGTCCACGGTGTGAGCCCCCCCCTAAACATTTATTGGGCTTGTCTCTCCCCCGTGCTCAAGGCCTCCACCCCTCTTGCCAGACTCGCACTCATCTCCTCCCAAGTCCATCCTCTCTCCTCGTCACGCTGCTTGATCCAGTCGAGGTGGGATCTTCTGTCACGATCGTTATGAGATGAAGCGGACCAAGGCGCAGCGTGATAGGCGTACATTCTTTATTAAGTAACAAACGATACGTGAAGTCCTAGGTTAAATAACACAACCCAAACGGAACAAGATCCCACAATACAAAAGTGCCAACAGGCTGCCTAAGTATGGATCCCAATCAGAGACAACGAGAATCAGCTGCCTCTGATTGGGAACCAACCTGGCCAACATAGAAATACAACGACCTAGAACAGAAACCTAGAAAACTAAACATAGAAACTAACACCCTGGCTCAACATAAAAGAGTCCCCAGAGCCAGGGCGTGACAAACCAATTACCTTCAGAAGTGACATAATTAGTTAAATAAAGTCCACCTGTGTCCAATCTAAGTGTCACATGATCTCAGTATATATACACATGTTCTGAAAGGCCCCAGAGTCTGCAACACCACTAAGCAAGGGGCACCACCAAGCAAGCGACACCGTGAAGACCAAGGAGCTCTCCAAACAGGTCAGGGACAAAGTTGTGGAGAAGTACAGATCAGGGTTGGGTTATAAAAAAATATCAGAAACTTTAAACATCCCACGGAGCACCATTAAATCCATTTTTAAAAAATTGAAAGAATATGGCACCACAACAAACCTGCCAAGAGAGGGCCGCCCACCAAAACCCACAGACCAGGCAAGGAGGGCATTAATTAGAGAGGCAACAAAGAGACCAAAGATAACCCTGAAGGAGCTGCAAAACTCCACAGCGGAGATTGTAGTATCTGTCCATAGGACCACTTTAAGCCGTACACTCCACAGAGCTGGGCTTTACGGAAGAGTAGCCAGAAAAAAGCCATTGCTTAAAGACAAAAATAAGCAAACACGTTTGCTATTCGCCAAAAGGCATATGGGAGACTCCCCAAACATATAGATGAAGGTACTCTGGTCAGATGAGACTAAAATTGAGCTTTTTGGCCATCAAGGAAAACATAATCACCTCGAGAACCTCATCCCCACAGTGAAGCATGGTGGTGGCAGCATCATGCTGTGGGGATGTTTTAAGTCTTGAGGGAAACCGGTTTCAGTCTTCCAGAGATTTGAGACTGGGACGGAGGTTCACCTTCCAGCAGGACAATGACCCTAAGCATATTGCTAAAGCAACTTGAGTGGTTTAAGGGGAAACATTTAAATGTCTTGGAATGGCCTAGTCAAAGCCCAGACCTCAATCCAATTGAGAATCTGTGGTATGACTTAAAGATTGCTGTACACCAGCGGAACCCATCCAACTTGAAGGAGCTGGAGCAGTTTTGCCTTGAAGAATGGGCAAAAATACCAGTGGCTAGATGTGCCAAGCTTATAGAGACATACCCCAAGAGACTTGCAGCTTTAATTGCTGCAAAAGGTGGCTCTACAAAGTATTGACTTGGGGTGAATAGGGGGGGTGAATAGTTATGCACGCTTACGTTTTCAGTTTTTTTGTCTTATTTCTTGTTTGTTTCACAAGAAAAAATAGTTTGCATCTTCAAAGTGGTAGGCATGTTGTGTAAATCAAATGATACAAACCCCTAAAAAATCTATTTTAATTTCAGGTTGTGAGGCAACAAAATAGGAAAAATGCCAAGGGGGATGAATACTTTCGCAAGCAACTGTATGTGGCAGGGTCTACAGACAATCACGGACTACAAAGGGAAAACCAGCCACGTCGCGGACACTGACGTCTTGCGTCCGGACAAGCTAAACACCTTCTTTGCCCGCTTTGAGGATAACACAGTGCCACCGACGCGGCCCGCTGCCCGCGGCCCGCTACCAAGGACTGCAGGCTCTCCTTCTCTGTGGCCAACGTGAGTAAGACATTTAAGGGTGTTAACCCTCGCAAGGCTGCCAGCCCAGACGGCATTCCTAGCCGCATCCTCAGAGCATGCACAGACCAGCTGGCTGGAGTGTTTAAGGATATATTAAATCTCTCCCTATCCCAGTCTGCTGTCCCCACTTGCTTCAAGATGTCCACCAAGAAAGCAAAGGTCACTGAACTAAATGACTATCGCCCCGTAGCACTCACTTCTGTTATCATGAAGTGCTTTGAGAGGCTAGTTAAGGATCATCAAGGACAACAACCACCCGAGCCACTGCCTGTTCACCCCTCTATCATCCAGAAGGCGACGTCAGTACAGGTGCATCAAAGCTGGGACCGAGAGACTGAAAAACATCTTCTATCTCAAGGCCATCAGACTGTTAAATAGCCATCACTAGGCGCCTTCCAACCTGTACGTAACCCAGCACCTTAGAGGCTGCTGCCCCATATACATAGACTTGAAATCACTGGCCACTTTAATAATGTAACACTAGTCACTCTAATAATCTTTACATATTTTTGCTTTACTCATCGCATATGTATGTACTGTATTCTATTCTACTGTATTTTAGTCTATGCCACTCTGACATTGCTCATCCTAATATTTCTAATATTTATATATTCCTTAATTCCATTCTTTTACTTTTAGGTTGTGTGTATTGTTGTGAATTGTTAGATATACTGCACTGTTGGATCTAGGATCACAAGCATTTCGATACACCCGCTATAACATCTGCTAAACAGGTGTATGTGACAAATAAAATGTGATTTGATTTAGATTTAGTGGTAGCAGTAGCAGTAGCAGTAGTAGAAGCAGTAGTAGCAGTAGAAGCAGTATTAGCAGCAGTAGCAGAGGTAGCAGTAGCAGCAGCAGTAGCAGTAGTAGCAGCAGGGTGAGCTGTGATCAAGGACACTATTGTCCAGTGTTATCCTCATTAAGAGTGAACAAGTCAGCTGAATACTAGGCCCTTTATCTGTGGCGAACTCCAGTCTCATTTCACTGAGTGCTCTCTTTCTCCTCTGTTTCTCCTCTTTCTCCTCTGCTCAATAGCTCCATGGTGTTGTGTGGCTTGGCTTAGAAAGGCAGTGGCGTCTTTAGCCATGCAAAGACTAACCTTTCACAGCCTGATTGAATCATACACTGGTTTGGGTTGTAGTCTTACAAAAAGGCTAGAAACATTTTTTTAATGAAGTGGGCTGACTGCAGTGCTACTCTAGTAATTATTTTCTCTGGCAAAAAATATAATGACAAATGAACAGAAAACATTAGTGATTTACCAAGTAGACTTGCGGCGTCAACACTTTGTTTGTCTGTCAATATAACTTGATAACTCCACATACAACACCCGTTCTGCCAGACATATTCTGTTAAAGGTCCCCAAAGCACACACATCCATGGGTCGCTCCTCTTTTCAGTTCGCTGCAGCTAGCGACTGGAACGAGCTGCACGAAACACTCAAACTGGACAGTTTTATCTCCATCTCTTCATTCAAAGACTCAATCAAGGACACTCTTAATGACAGTTGTGGCTTCTTCGCGTGATGTATTGTTGTCTCTACCTTCTTGCCATTTGTGCTGTTGTCTGTGCCCAATAATGTTTGTACCACGTTTTGTGCTGGTACCATGTTGTGCTGCTGCCATGTTGTGTTGCTACCATGTTGTTGTCATGTTGTGTTGCTACCATGCTGTGTTGTCATGTGTTGCTGCCATGCCATGTTGTTGTCTTAGGTCTCTCTTTATGTAGAGTTGTGGTGTCTCTCTTGTCGTGATGTGTGTTTTGTCCTATATTTTTATTTTTAATCCCCCGTCCCCAAAGGAGGCCTTTTGCCTTTTGGTAGGCAGTCATTGTAAATAAGAATTTGTTCTTAACTGGCTTGCCTAATTAAATAAAGGTTAAAAAAAATGTATATATATATATATATATATACACACAGTGCCCTCCACAATTATTGGCACCCCTGTTTAAGATGTGGTCGAGGACTTCCAAAAATTATCCTTTTTTTAAAACAACATAGAACCCAAATGCAAAAAAAGAGAAAAATCCAACCTTTTATTTAAGTACATTACTCTGGTGTAAAAAAAAAAAATCACACATTTAGAAAAGAAAAAAAATTGAAATCATGTGTCCCACAATTATTGGCACCCCTGATGTTAATACTTTGTACAACCCCCTTTTGCCAACAAGACAGCAATTAATCTCCTCCTATAACATTTCACAAGATTGGAGAACACAGAGAGCGGGATCTTTGACCATTCTTCTTTGCACAATCTTTCTAGATCATCCAGTGTCCTGGGTCCTCTCTTATGCACTCTCCTCTTTAGCTCGCCCCACAGGTTTTCGATTGGGTTGAGGTCTGGGGACTGAGATGGCCATGGGAGGACCTTGAGTTTGTGACTGCTGAACCATTTTTGTGTAGATTTTGCCACATGTTTTGGATCATTATCCTGCTGAAAGACCCAATGACGACCCATCTTCAGCTTTCTGGCAGAGGCCATCAGGTTTTTATTTAAAATGTCCTGGTAGTTCAAAGCGTTCATAATGCCATGCACCCTAACAAGGTTCCCAGGGCCTTTGGAAGAGAAACAGGCCCACAGCATCACAGATCCTCCACCATACTTCACGGTGGGCATGAGGTGCTTTTCGGCATACTCATCTTTTGTTTTACGCCAGACCCACTTAGAGTGTTTGTTGCCAAAAAGCTCAATCTTAGTCTCATCTGACCAAAGCACACGATCCCAGTTGAAGTCCCAGTGCCGCTTAGTAAACTCCAGACGTTTACGTTTGTGAGTGTTAGTGAGAAAAGGCTAGAAGGTCAGCATCCCGGAGTCGCCTCTTCACTGTTGACGTTGAGACTGGTGTTTTGCAGGCACTATTTAATGAAGCTGCCAGTTGAGGACCTGTGAGGTGCATGTTTCTCAAACTAGACACTCTAATGTATTTGTCCTCTTGCTCAGTTAGAGACAGTTTGCTCTGTTTTGTGAAGGGAGTAGTACAAAGCATTGTACGAGATCTTCAGTTTCTTGGCAATTTCTCGCATGGAATAGCCTTCATTTCTCAGAACAAGAATAGACTGATGAGTTTCAGAAGAAAGTTATTTGTTTCTGGCCATTTTGAGCCTGTAATCAAACCCACAATTGCTGATGCTCCAGATACTCAACTAGTCTCAAGAAGGCCATTGCTTCTTTAATCAGCACAACAGTTTTCAGTTGTGCTAACATAATTGCAAAAGGGTTTTCTAATGATCAATTAGACTTTTAAAATGAAAAACTTGGATTAGCAAACACAACGTGCCATTGGAACACAGGACTGATGGTTACTGATAATGGGACTCTGCACGCCTATGTAGATATTCCATAAAAAATCAGCCGTTTCCTGCTACAATAGCCATTTACAACATTAACAATGTCTACACTGTATTTCCGATCAGGTTGATGTTATTTTAATGGACAAAAAAAATTGCTTTTCTTTCGAAAACAAGTACATTTCTAAGTGACCCCAAACTTTTGAACGGTAGTGTATATCTGTTGCAAATTGGATGGAAACCTAGCTAGTGGTATGTTTCCACCAAACAGACTTGTTGAGGATAACATCAGTGTGTGATGATGTAGTGCACACAAAATATAGGCTACTTTTTCAGCTTACGTTTTCCTGTACCGAATAAAAATCTAAAATTCTATGTGTTTCCATCACATTTTCAACTCTACTGATAGTTTTGGCACAAAAACTGTTGCATGAAATATCAAATAGGCCTACTCTGGTTTTGGCACCTACGCTCTATCCAAGAGCTTGCAGATACAGTGTGGGTAGGCTAGTCTACATGATGAGATTATTATGTTTATTTTTCAAACGGCAGTCAAGCATCGACATCGTGTCACCAGAATAAGACCCTGGATATTTATTGGAAAGCAGCATCAAGCTCGTCACTGTGCACTTTCACCACCCTGTGAAGTTCATCATAACATTTCATCTGTAGCCTAATGAACTGCATGCTTTCCCGAGTCGTAGTTGGAAGAACACACACCATATCATGACGTAACTCGAAGTTTACTTCAATAGGATGGTTATTATATCAATATTTGCGCATAAAGGCGTTTCCACCGCCATTTCATGTTTAATTAATTTTACCGGCACAAAAAGATCCCACCATGTCGAACGAACAAATTATCTGTTGGCATTTATAAAATGACACCTAAACTTCCTGTCTCCATCACAGCTGTCGTGATTTTTTTTAAATATACGATATGACTTTACTCGCATAAAAAAACAGTGTACTGTCAGCATTACTCATTGAGATGAGAAATAAGTCCTTGTAGCGGGGAAGCAGAATCATTATGTTCACTTCCTGTTTGGGAGATCATAAATAGCTCTGAAACTGTTTTCACAGATGGCATAAGATGCTATCTGAGAGGAAGAAAGAGAATGACGTGTTACCACAACAGATTACTGCTGGGCTACAGCACCCAAAGACTAATTTACATAATTCAAATAATGAATTTACTTAACAAAAGTTGAACACATCTTGTTGTGCCTTTTGTATTACCAAGACAGGAGGCCTAATTCAATAAAAACCTGGCATTGTTTATACTGTAGTATCTTTACTCTGTTCAGACAACTAAGGCCTCAATGGAGGGCATTGGTATCTGGAATGTACGGTTCCAAAATATTTTGACAAGGTTTTTTTTTTATTAGCTCTCTCTGTGACATGGTGAAGCTGGGCGTCAGGGTAGTCAGATGGAAATGCTTTCATTTGTAGACTTGTTGAAAGGAGCTTCCCTAATTGCTGTAAATCAAACGATCTCCGTAAAATAGAGACCATGATAATGCTGTGATATCCCCGAGTCTATGTCAGGGCGGGAGTTGTTGTGGATGGGAGGCTCGTCCAATGTGACAGGGTTCCGACTGCATGTTGTGTTATGTTCTCCATGCGTTACGAGAGCTGTCTCACAGAGACAGGGGGCATGGCGGCCAGTAGTAGAGAAAAATAGAGAAACTGAGAGAAAAAAAAAGGAACAAGGAACTGAATCAGCAAACATCTGTTGCGGGGCGATGGGTTCACCCTGGACGATGACAAAAGAACACTGATACAAATCTGCTGTGAAATAAAAAGGGAAATGCACTGTTGTTGCCATGACAGTGTGAATATTTACTAGATAAATATGTCCTTTTAACCTCTACGGGATTGGTGTCCCGTTTATGGGACCGTTGAGCTAACGTACGCTAATGTGATCAGCATGACTGTTGTAAGTAACAGCAAACTTTCCAGGACATAGACATGTCTTACATGGGCAGAAAGCTTAAATTCTTGTTAATCTAACTGCACTGTCCAATTTACAGTAGCTATTACAGTGAAGAAATACCATGCTATTGTTTGAGGAGAGTGCACAACAACAAAAAACGTATCACTGCAACTGGTTTGATACATTCACCTCTGAAGGTAAATAATTTACTTACATTCAGTAATCTTGCTCTGATTTGTCATCCTAAGGGTCCCAGAGATAAAATGTGGCATAGTTTTGTTTGATCTGGGTTCTACAGTTTGAACCCCTGCTGTCTCTGGCTCCACACCCACCCCGCCCAGCCATCTAGATGTGTGAAAGTTAGTGTATAAGCTAATGATCCATCATGTATGACATTCCTGGCAGTGTGTAAACTTACATTTTGTATTACCATATCATTTTTGTATGTTCTCTATAGTTATGTACTTGAAAATGTATCAATTGACCAATTCGGCACATTTGGGCAGACTTTATACAAAATAGTCCAGTATTGCAATGCTTCACTGGATCAATCTGAAACGTTGCACACAAATCTAGTGGCCAAAATTGTGCCTAAATTGCAATATTATATTCTGGCCTTTCTCTTGCATTTGAAAGATGATTGAACAAAAAAATTAACAGAAAACGCATGTTTTTTTGTATGTATTATCTTTTACCAGATCTAATGTGTTATATTCTCCTACATTAATTTCACATTTCCACAAACTTCAAAGTGTTTCCTTTCAAATGGTATCAAGAATATGCATATCCTTGCTTCAGATGTCATTTTAGGCGGATATTGAAAAAAAGGGTCCGTTCCTTAAGAGGTTAACTAATCTGTTCTGTGAGTTTATATCTGATGGTTGTGGCAGTATTTTACATTGATATAATTTTTAAAAGCCCTTGGCTTGCACGTGGCATCAAACAATGTTTGACATGAGATATGGACCAATAAATTAAGTGAGCGTAAATAGGTTATCTGCCGGAATGAAAATACTTGAGTAAAGCAGATAGAGTACAGTAAAGGCCTACACTGACCCACTTGTAGCTGGATTATGGAGACTGTTCCAATGACAAAACAATCATGTGCTGCAGCTTCAGGACAAGCTTGGGGGTGATAGTTTGAGCCAGCATGTGTATAATTGAAAATTTGCCCTGTTTTCTAAGCAGAAGCAAGACTAATGGGAACGCAAAGAAGCTGTAGCGGGTGATTTGGACGGAGTTAGGCGCAGGAGGGTAAATCACAGAATAAATGGTTTATTCGGCAAATACAGCGGTACGCAGCAATGCGTAAAACACTACAGTGGGGTATAACGGCGCACTGGAGAAAACAAAGCACAAGGGTGAATATCCCGCTCCACCGAGCTATCGTCACCTCCACAATAAACAATCACACACAAAGGCATGGGGGGCAGAGGGAATACTTATATAGGTACTGATGAGGGGATATGAACCAGGTGTGTGTAAAAACAAGACAAAACAAATGGAATGATGAGATGAGGAGCGGCAGTGGCTAGAAGGCCGGTGACTGCGAACGCGGAAGCCTACCCGAACAAGGAGAGGTGGCAGCTTCAGAGGAAGTCGTGACAGAAGCAGTAAACGAAACTCCTTAGGGTCCTGTGGGACGCAGAACACTCAGCTCTGTACATTACTAGGCCATGTGAAAATACAACTCAAAACTATCTTTTGGTATTTGTTTAATTAGTCCAATGTTGATACAGTCCCAAAATGTTTTGCATTTCAGCAATCAAGTTTTCAAGATATAGAACTTTCAAAATACAGAAAGTCTCACAGTATTTGTATTTTTATTTATTATGTATCCCCATTGCTACTCTTCATGGGGTCCAGCAAAATTAAGGCAGTTATATATTTTTTGAAACATTACTGTCACGCCCTGGCTCTGGGACTCTGTTATGTTGAGCCAGGGTGTGTTGTTTCTATGTGTTTTGTGTGCTAGGGTGATTTTCTAGTTCATTTGTTTCTATGTTGGCCGGTGTGGTTCTCAATCAGAGGCAACGTGTATCAGCTGTTGCTTGTTGT
Source organism: Coregonus lavaretus (assembly GCF_964263955.1). Classification (NCBI taxonomy): domain Eukaryota; kingdom Metazoa; phylum Chordata; class Actinopteri; order Salmoniformes; family Salmonidae; genus Coregonus; species Coregonus lavaretus. The sequence continues at coordinate 28,695,167 of NC_140003.1, forward strand.
CTCTGATTGGGAACCATACTTAGGCAGCCTGTTTTCCCACAGTGTGTTGTGGGATCTTGTTCCGTATGGTTTGTATTGTGACCAAGGACTTCACGTTTCGTATCATTTGTTGTTTTGTTCGTGTGGTGTTCTCTAAAAAATAAAGTATGTTCACATTCCACGCTGCGCATTGGTCCACTTCCTCCGACGATCGTGACAATTACAATACATTCACAACAGATTTCACAGCATATTAAGTGTGTGCCCTCAGGCCCCTACTCTACTACCACATATCTACAACACAAAATCCATGTGTACGTGTGTGTAGTGCGTATGTTATCGTGTGTTTGTATGCATGTGTCAGTATGATACTTTCTGTCTTTTTTCCTTTAATGGTGCTTCTGTTCTGCTGACAACAAGCTGGTGGTTGACCTGTGGGCTGTGAACAGTGTATGTTTATTTCACATGGTAAGGGCTAAATACAGTATAAAGACAGCATATACCTACCTAACCAGCTGAGAATATTATGAGAATAATTGCATTTTCTCACACAGGGATGGATCACATAAACATATTCAAAATGTATGCACTCACTGTGACTCGCTGTTCTCCTGCAACCAAATTCAGAGGAGTCTCAATCTTCCTCAACCTTTCAGTCACCAGCTGACACTACTGATCAGATGCTTGTCTTGTCAACAGCCCTGTCACAGAATGTTGACTTGAATTGGAATATCCGTTCTAGTCATTCTATTTCTATGTGATGTCCATCTTCATGACTGGCTGTTCTCCTGCTACCAAATAGTAGTCTAGTGTCTAGTTTACCACCTCTTTGACTAAAAAAACTGAATTGGTTTCCCACTCTAACACTACTTTAACAATGTCACACTCTAACATTGCTCTAATAATGTCCCACTCTATCTCTAATTCTCATTAGATAATGGAGCATCTGCTCCAACCTTCCTGATGTCTTTGAAGAGTGATGTGATGAGGAGTGTGGTCTCCTGCAGGCATTGGGCCGATAGACTAACCACAGAGAAGTGTCAACCATACTATCATTGCTAATTGCATTTCAATCTCCCTCTCAGCAATTAGCTCATTCTCAACGACGCATGTTTGCTGTTCGAATCCAGAAAGAGAGAGACAGAGAGTGAGGGTGTGAGAGAGGGAGAGAGACAGAGAGAGAGAGAGAAGGAAGAAAAGTGGTGGAGGTTGTGAAATGATCTTCCACAAAAAGAATAAAGCGTTAATGAATAATCATCAGTTGGAAGCCAATTTAATTATGTTCAAAGGCATTTTGTGAAGATGAACCGAGGTGTTAGCCTAGCTGGGATCTGTGTGTGGCTGCTCACCACCATGAGTTGCCTTGCTGTCTGAATAATCACAACCTTTAACTCCTCCATTATTTTCCATTACAAACGGAGAGAGGGAGAGGAGGGGAGAAGTGATGTCGGCGTGTTTTGCCTGCTCAGTTTATAGGCAATAGGAAGCTGCATACTTGGGGAGTGTTAATTGGGAGGTGTGAGAGCTGGAGGGCTGGGGTTAGCTATGTTTAGACTGTCTTAATTTGAACTAGAACTACACCACTCAGACACCATGGAGAGAGCGTGCCTGCGTGTGTGTGGAGTTGAGATGGTGCGCGTCTTTAATCTGTCCCCCTCTACTTGGACTGTCTTTGGTTCCTTTGGTTCAAAGAAAACTCTACATTTCAAACTCATCATCACCACTCAGGCCTCTTTCAAATGAGACATAAATGATGTACATTTTTCAGCATCTCTCTCTCTCCCTACCACTGACTGACTTTCTCTCATTGGACACAGCTGCACCCATGCACACTTCTCTCTTCATTTCCTGCAATAACTTATTCTGCTCACATCCCTTATTAATATGATTTATGCCTTATTCAGAGCTGAATATGCAGAAAAATGATAGTCCAAAAGTGAAAACCTACAGTATAATTGTTTACCGGTAGTTCTAACTGAGGTTTGTTACTAGAAAAGCAGGGGCTCTCAGTGAGCTCTTGTCACAACAGTGACATCACCACCATACAGCATGGATCATGATCTTTTATCATTTCAATTGTTCCATTAAACTTTTACCGCAGAGCACTTCTGTTGAGGTTTGCCCAAAACCTTCCTCCTCTCTACCTTCTCCTCTTCCCTTCCTCCTCTGCTCCTCCCCTCCCCTCCTCTGCTCCTCCCCCTCCCCTCCTCCTCCCCTGGGTTCCTCTCTCCTCCTCCCCCTCCTCCCCCTCCTCCCCCTCATCTCCCTTCTTTATCTAGCTCCACATGGGATTAATAGATCCCATTTAAACATGGCCAAGTCACAGCAACACATTTTGCCCTAGAGAAGTTTACCATCTTTTGACAGACTACCATTCAACCAACGCAGGCGGTTTCTTTTCAGTAAGGCTTTGTAATTTGGACGCCATCCAAATCACCCCTCTATTCTTTCAGGGGCGAGAAGTGTGCTTATTATACCAGGGCTATCTTCTGAGGATGAAAACACAATTACACATCTTCCTTCTGGTGCCTCGGAGAAAATCGGAAGAGAAGAGAGAGGAGAGGAGAGGAGAGGAGAGGAGAGGAGAGGAGGGGATGGGATGGGAGGAGAGGTTTTTAGGTCAGGAGGACACAGAGCCATTTCATCACACTGAAACCACAGCATTCATGATCCGCATGGCTAATGTTTTAATCGTAATTATTAATACGGCTTTGCTAATTATACACCATCACGTCATATAACAGGCGGAACTCATTATACGGACTAGGTTTCTCCTAAGCCTGTTTTTAGCAATACACCACGGACTAACTAAGAACTTAAAGACATTCAAATATTCATTCATTCACAATGTCTCTGCCGCGAATCAGACTGTTTGCTGTGCTGTTTGTATGGCTGTATTGTTACTTCTACATACACAAACAGACCCTGGACATTCTAGTAGAGCAACAGAGTCACTGAGTCATTGACTTCTCTGCCATGGTCACACAGAGTCATTGGTTGACTGCTATGGTCCCAGCTGGGTCCTGTGTTTTCCTCCCTGACTGCTTCCAGGTGGATGCAGATCCCTTCCTGTCTGCCAAGGAAACCCCAGCGGGCAAAGGCTCTCTATCTGACATAGACACAGAGATACAGAACACAGAGCTCAGAGTGGAAATAGATGGAGATGCAGGTCAGGTCAGGAGGATGGTGGGGGGTGGGAAGACGTGAAAGACCCTCATTAGCATGGTGAGAACCTATGGAGAGATAGGCCCCCAATCAGGAGTCGAGACCCACACCATAACCTCTGTCCTGTCCTGTCTCTCACTCTTGAACCCTCCGCCCTCCACCCAATCAGGAGAGATATAGGGCCAGGTTCCAAGTTAGGGGTCCAAACCCCAGGAAGAGTAGCTGCTACTTTAGCAACAGCTAATGGAGAGCCTAATAAAATACTAAAATACTAACACAACCCACACCGTAACCTCTTTATCTGTCTTTGATAACATTAGCAGCAGCGGTGGAGGGATGGAAGGAAGCCTTGATGCTGTCCTTCAGCAGGGCAGCAGGGTCAAGAGAGGGACAGCTAATAGAGACGCAGCTTCATTCACAGCCACATAAACTGCAGGGTTCCCACCATTAACAACTTCTCTCCTCTGCCCTAAACTAATGCCAGGATTCATTCCAATGCAGATTAACGACCTGCGAACAGTGCTACACTTTTAAAGGCAATTTTCCTGGTGTATGCAGACAACACGCTCTCTAGAGTAATGTAGAGTGTTACTCTCTAGTACCAACTGTATAGAGTAATGTAGAGTGTTACATTTACATTTGAGTCATTTAGCAGACGCTCTTATCCAGAGCGACTTACAGTTAGTGAATACATATTTTTTTATACTGGCCCCCCGTGGGAATCGAACCCACAACCCTGGTGTTGCAAACGCCATGCTCTATCAACTGAGCTACATCCCTGCCGGCCATTCCCTCCCCTACCCTGGACGACGCTGGGCCAATTGTGCGCCGCCCATGAGTCTCCCGGTCGCGGCCAGCTGCGACAGAGCCTTGATTCGAACCAGGATCTCTAGTGGCACAGTTAGCACTGCAAAGCAGTGCCTTAGACCACTGCACCACTCAGGAGTACACACTGTTACTCTCTAGTACCAACTGTATAGAGTAATGTAGAGTGTTACTCTCTAGTACCAACTGTATAGAGTAATGTAGAGTGTTACTCTCTAGTACCAACTGTATAGAGTAATGTAGAGTGTTATGCTCTACACTGAGTGTACAAAACATTAAGAACACCTTCCGAATATTGAGCTGCACCCCCACTTTTGCCCTCAGAACAGCCTCAATTCGTCAGGGCATGGACTCTACAAGGTGTGGAAAGCATTCCACAGGTATGCTGGCCCATGTTGACTCCAATGCGTCCAACAGTTGTGTCAAGTTGTCTTGATGTCCTTTGGGTGGTGGACCATTCTTGATACACACGCACGTACCGGACTGGGAACACGCACCACTGGCTTGGTGCGAGGAGCAGGCACGGGCCGTGCCGGACTGGAGACATGCACCACTGGTTTGGTGCGAGGAGCAGGCACGGATCTTACCGGACTGGGAGTACGCACCACTGGCTTGGTGTGAGAAGCAGGCACGAGGCGTTCCGGACTGGGAACCGGCGCTGTAGGTCTACGACTGTACCAGTCCTTTACTCTCCGCGCCCAATCCTCCTCCAGTGAGGACTCCTCCGGGAGCCCCCACGAGTTAGGGAACAGAAACTCATCGTCGTCGTCATCCTCCGACTCCTCAGTGTAAAACTGTTCCCATTCCTGTTCCCATGGTCGTAGGGACTCCAACTGGAACCCCACCGGGTGCAGTGGTCGGGGCTCTTCTCTCTCGATCCCCGACCACCCCTCTAGCCCCCCAAAACATTTATTGGGGTTGCTTCTCGGGCTTCCTCAGGGGTTGGTCCCGTTGGCGTTGTCGTTGATCCTCTCTTGCCAGGGCCTGTACCTTCGCCCAGGGTCCTTTCCCAGCGAATATCTCCTCCCATGACCACCATTTGCCCACCTGTGACAAAGCTATTCGCTCCACCTCGGCACGCTGCTTGGTCCTTTTGTGGTGGGATCTTCTGTCACAAACGTTGAGAGACGGGTCAGACCAAGGTGCAGCATACATGTTTATTAACTAAATAAACATTCAACGAAACAACGTAACGTGAAGTCCTCAGGCTATACACACAAGCCTAACTGGAACAAGATCCCACAATACACAGTAGGCAATGGGCTACCTAAGTATGATCCCCAATCAGAGACAACGAGCGACAGCTGCCTCTGATTGGGAATCATACCCGGCCAGACATAGACATAGAAAACTAGAACCTAAACATAGAAATTCTAACATAGATACTCACGCCCTGACCAAACCAACTAAAGACAACCGGCCTCTCAAGGCCAGGGCGTGACACTTAGATTCATTCTGACTATTTTGAAGAAGGGTAAACTGGCTACAGCGTCTCAAGATGGAAAAACTGTACGATTGCCTCGAAGGTCTTTTAAGGGAGTATGCGAGCACACTCGTTCGGTTCGCCTAGCCGAGTTCGGCTAAGAACCAGCCGAACCAAAGCATGCGGAAGCCTATACTCTCTAGTACCAACTGTCTAAAGCCTTCAAACTCAATTCTGGACCTCGAAGCCAGTTCCACTGCATTTTGTCATTGTTACCCTCTAATCAGGGACTGATTTAGACCTGAGACACCAGGTGTGGCTCCAGACCTCGTAAGGTAAGAGTTGAATACTCCTGGTCTAGAGTAAAGTCTTACTCTCTAGTACCAACTGAGAGTAATGTTCACCGTTTTTTGGCTGTAGAGGCTAATCTACAAATTCCCTGGCTTTCTTCCCTCTCCCTAACCTCTAAAGGTCTAAACTACTTTCATGTGGTGTGTGACGCAGGCTTCTAAACCAGAGATAAGCCAGGCAGTTAGTTTTAAAGGATTTCACCCCCTCATTACACAGGGCAGGGTCTCCCCAGACTTCAGACCTCACCTGGAGAGGAGAGGTCAGATGATGGTCACTGAGATACTAACCATCACCTGGACCATCACCTGGACCATCACCTTGACCCTGTCGTTATATTACAACCATCCTTCTACAGTACACTCCTCCACTGACTTATAGAAGCCATGTTGAAGCCAACTTCCTGACAGAAAGACACTATCAAAGATTACGTCTTACTGTAACTGCTTTATAAATTAAACATCGAGGAAATGTAGGCTACATTATTATTCATCTGGATAATTTAGTATTATGTGCTATGCTGCAAATGTCATTTACACTTGTATTAGTTTCATGCTAAATTGACTGGAGAACTTCACACTGTGATAGTCTACTACAAACACTGCATTTAATGCACCTACAGTATCTACCCAATTCAATTGTGTCACAGCCATGTAGTTCATTAACATGCAAATGGCATTTTAGAAAGAGATTAGTTAATTGCAACTCATTTGCATAATTAATTAATGCTGAAAATGTTAGGAAATAAATTATACAAGACACACTGAGAGTGTTAGGTGCAATCGTTCTGCATTGTATAGAAATTAAAAAGCAGGTGTCAGATGTATGGTTTCTATAGTAATAGCATACTTATTAGTGAAGTGTGAAGTAAATGTATCTGTATATATTGTCAACGCAAATGTGAGCAACTTGGAAATTGTCATAATGTGTGTTTGTGTGTTCACATGCTAGCGTGTGTGCATGCGTGTGTGTATGTGTCTTTTTCCCCTCCCAAGGGCTCTCTCTGAGCTCACATTATGTATTGTGAATACTAATCAATGTGGTCCTCATCACGTATGTAAGGGATGAGGTATTCACAGAACACCTCCCAGGCTGTGAACTCACTTCCCCCACCCCACCCACCCCCCACGTTACCCCACTTCTCCACGCTCACTCTCACCCCCCTCTACCCTCACCTCCCCAAAATCCCTCACCCCTACCTCCCCCTCTTCTCTCTTCAGTTCTCCTCTCCACTGTAAAGCCCTCTGGCCACAGCAGCGACATCATCTAATGAATCAGAAAAGAAGCTGGTTACCAGATGTCCTGATCACACACAGCATAGAGGCCTGTAGTGGCATTCCATGGGTAAGAGTAAGCGAGAGAGAAACAGAGCACGAGAGAGAGAGCGGGAGAGAGCGAGAGGAGCGAGAGAGATTGCAAGAGAGCAAGAGAGAGAGCGAGAGAGCGAGAGAGCGAGAGAGCGAGAGAGAGAGAGAGAGAGAGAGAGAGAGAGAGAGAGAGAGAGAGAGAGAGAGAGAGAGAGAACAACAGACAGAACAACAAACAGTGAGCAAGCAAGCAAGAAAGGAAGAGAGAAAGAGACACCATCTCCCCTCCTCGCTTCTTCAGCTGCAGCTCTGTCTGTGTCACATCTACCTCCATTGATCAGCTCAAAACCAGAATCCTGGTGCAGATGTGTGGCTGAATAACACAGAGGCACACGGAGAGAAGAGAGAGAGAGAGAGAGAGAGAGAGAGAGAGAGAGAGAGAGACAGAGACTCACTAAAGGGGGTGTAATGAGAGTGATTGCTAAGAAGGCTGGGAGTTACGAGTATGTATGGGAAAACTGTGGTAAACTAATGGAGTCAGCTGTAACTGTAATAGTTTTCCCTTTCATGTGGTTTTGACTAGGTGACATCAAACTCTCTGTCACGTACGCAAGGCAGGAGAAACTCTCTGATACCAAGCTGGTAGAAAAGCCACCATGTACAGTGAATTTCCTAATGATGAGAACATTGGTCTAACCTATGCAGGAAAAGGTTTACATATGCTGCATGTGAAAATAAACCAAACCAGGAGGCTATGGTTGACCCCTATAACCGTGACTTACAGTAGGCTGCATCCTACAGCAGGCTGGCACGCCATTCCCTATTGGCCCTGGTCAAAAGTAGTGGACTAAATAGGGTATAGGGTACCATTTGGGTACCACAGAGCAGAGTTTAGAATGGGGTCAATAGAATCTGGGGAGTCCCACAGAAACACAGTAGAATATATCAGTTTCTGTAATGATACAGTAATGTCTGTTTCCCAGGAACACAGAAGCATTATTCCCTAGGGATTGTCACTTCCTTCCTGGAAGACTCAGCTGAGACAGTTAGTTCTACTATATCTGGACCAGCCTTTAGTTCTCTGTTCAGTGCTTTTAATTGCTCACACTAGAGTACATTGAGATGTTGCTAAGGCTTGCAGTTTTGTCTATGAGGATACTGCTGTAACACCAAGGTTGAGGATGATTGTACACTTTTACACTTTTACAATGTTCAATGTTACATCAGCAAGACTTTGTATATCATCATTTGGGCAGGTAGTTTTGCAATGAAGATACTGTAAATACTGTAACACCTTGTAGAAGTATCACTGTAGCAAACACATGTCTACATGTCAAACTTAATAGTGTTAAACAACACTTCCTACTGTATATCAAAATGAAATTAACTCTTACAGCTCATTTAGTTTTGGGATAGGTATTAGTTCTATATAAGTAGAGGTTAAATGTAATGAAATTAGTTATATTTAAAGATATTCAGATCCACTAAACATTGCTACATGCTTGTCGAACACATATCGTCGTTGTCTGATGAAAACCTCATCTCCAAAACAGTAACTTTTTAGGAAATGGTCAAAATGACCATATTTTCCCATTAACAAACATACGATTATGAAACTTCAGAAGCTATCGTGAATACATTTTCTTGGTCCTAGTCATGGAATGTTCAGAGTACATTGAGGGGAGGTACTGCTTTCAATAAATGTTTTTTTTTTAAGTGCAAAGATTGAGTTAGGAGATTTTCATCAGACAGCGATGAATATAAGAGTTAATCTGTATGAATCGTAACCAAACTGATTTTAAAAGAAATAAACATTAATTGAAATGTAATTCCACTCAGTCAGGTTGATTAAATTGGATGTTAATCCCTTAAAGAAATCTAAAGTGACAGAGCAGAGAAAGATTAAAGTCAAGTAAATCAAACGTAATCCCTTACTGACTGGTTGACTCTACCTAAGGCTGAGTAATTGCAGGGATATTTGAGTTCAATTTTAGAAATTGCTTCTTGGTATATTCCTTTTGTCACGGAACGTAGTGTTTTGTTCGATGGATGGACAGATGGATGGATGGATAAGGGGGAAAATAATACTTTGCCCTTTTCATATAAGAGTCTTTGTCCATTGTTGATAGCATCAGTCCTCTATTTCTAAATCTGCAATAAGAAAAATACACTATAGTTAATTCTCCACTTCCTCTTCCATTTTCTAATTGAGTTAATTGTACAATATGTTGGGTAATATTGTTACAATTTTATGGGTGTTACACTGTGTTGTACTGTAAGCTTGAGTTGGGTGTATGCTCTGCCAGAGGAAACTTCTCATATTCAAGCGACTACAGCGGTATGTTGACCAACAAAAGAGTTGTCCAGCCATTCCCTTCAGAGAAATGTGTGGCAATGCTGTCGTCCTAATCTAGTTACTACTGTCAGAGCCATATACACAGATCTGGTTCCGCTCTATGTCCAGTCAGAAGGGCAAGGCCTTGACTGTATCACTGCGTCCATCCAGCACGCTAACAGTAAACAGTAAACGATTGCTTGATGAACACAATGCCTACGTGACTCTCTCTTTTTTTCTATTTCGCACACACACACGCACCCAGACAAACACAGTGGCCCCCACACAATCTCTACTGATGATGATTGAGCAGGAGAGATGTGACTTAATGGCACATTGAGGGATGAAATGGACAATGAAGATTCCATATGTTGTTTTTACACCGTAATTAGAATCTGTCACACACCGAGTCTCTCTCTCTCTCTCTCTCTCTCTCTCTCTCTCTCTCTCTCTCTCTCTCTCTCTCTCTCTCTCTCTCTCTCTCGCTCTTTCTCTTTCTCTCTTTCTCTCTCCCCCATCTCCCTCTCCCTCTGTCTCTTTACCTTAATCTCCCTCTCTCTCTCACACACACACAATATGGTAAATGTGTATGGATTATGCTTCCCATGATGGTTTCCCTCACCATCTAGCCTAGAGGCAAATCATTGAATCCCATTCCCTATGAGGTCTCCAGTGACACATATAACCACATTATCCAGGTCAACTCCTTTGATGGCTATCTCAGATATCTCTCCATCTCTCAGCTTTACATTACACACTCTCTCTCTCTCTCTCTCTCTCTCTCTCTCTCTCTCTCTCTCTCTCTCTCTCTCTCTCTCTCTCTCTCTCTCTCTCTCTCTCTCTCTCTCTTGCTCTCTCTCTCTCTCTCTCTCTCTCTCTCTCTCTCTCTCTCTCTCTCTCTCTCTCTCTCTCTCTCTCTCCATCTTTCTCTCCATATCTACCAGACTGATAGGGATGTCTGATAGGGCTCTCTAGATGCAGCCAATACCCAGCTTATGACCACATGCATGCTGCCCTGCTTTGAACGTTAACCTTGTGTAAAGTTATAGCAGAGATACTATATATAATGACAAGATGATCTTGTCTCCACCATAACAATGTGAGTCGATGTCCCAAAGGCGGGAAGGCAGGCGGTCTGCTTATCGGTCTGCTTATCGCTGTATTCCCTACATGGACAGATTTTGATGTTAGCGGACCCTCTTGCTTCTCCTCTTCCTCTCTGGTTACAGGTAAACACTCTGACAGTGACCACGTCTTCACGTCTCTCCGCCCCAGCAGGGCTCTTCATCCCTGGGCATCTACAGTATAATGGGATTATATCCCTGGTGGTCCTCAACATGAGAGGGGATATCCGATGTCTTCAGTTATCTGCTGGTCACCCTGTTTACTCATGATTTACTGACTCTGAGCTGGTTTTAATTAATTGGGCTTGGGAGAAATTTAAAATAAAATAAATAAAACATAAACTGCCTAATTTATTGTGTGTGAGAGAAGAGAGACAGCCATTCATTCGTTCATTCATCTGTCACCATGGCAACCTCTGAGAGTGCCGTGATGCGTTGCACTCACAGATGTGACCAGTTTGTGTTTCATTGGATATGCAAATTTGTTTTGGATATGCAAATTTGTTGCACCATGCTTATTGTTATTCACTGCCCCAGAGACAAAAAAGGCTGGTGCTTCGTTGTTGATTCAATCTTGTTTAACTGGATTTGATTTATAAAAAAACACATTATGGCATATACCCAGATATATACAGTGCATTCAGAAAGTATTCATACCCCTTGACTTATTCCACATTTTGGTGTGTTACAGCCTGAATTCAAAATGGATGAAATAAATAAAAAATCTCACCCATCTACACACAATACCCCATAATGACAAAGTGAAAACATGTTTTTAAAATCTTTGCAAATTTATTGAAAATGAAGTACATGTCACGCCCTGGCTCTGGGGACTCTAGTATGTTGAGCCAGGGTGTGAGTTTTCATGTGTGTTGGTTCTAGTTGTTGTATATCTATGTTGGCCAGGGTGGCTCCCAATCAGAGACGGCTGTAGCTCGTTGTCTCTGATTGGGAGTCATACTTAGGTAGCCGTTAGGCATTCATTCATTGTGGTTTCTTGTTCGTGTTTGTTCGTGTTGACCATTGACTGTCACGTCATCGTTTTGTTGTTTTTGATCGTGTGATCATTATATAAATGAATATGTTCGCATTCAACGCTGCGCCTTGGTCCTCCTCTGTTCCCGACGATCGTGACAGTACAGAAATATCTCATTTACATAAGTATTCACACCCCTGAGTCAATACTTTGTAGAGGCACCTTTGGCAGCGATTACAGCAGTGAGTCTTTCTGGGTAAGTCTCTAAGAGCTTTCCACTCCTGGATTGTGCAACATTTGCCCATTATTCTTTTCAAAGTTCTTCAAGCTCTGCCAAATTGGTTATTGATCATTGCTAGACAACAATTGTCAGGTCTTGCCATACATTTTGATGTAGATTTAAGTCAAAACTGTAACTCTGCATCTCAGGAACATTCACCGTCTTCTTGGCAAGCAACTCCAGTGTAGATTTGGCCTTGTGTTTTAGGTTATTGTCCTACTGAAAGGTAAATACATCTCCCAGTGTCTGGTGGAAAGTAGACTGAACCAGGTTTTGCCTGTGCTTAGCTCCATTCCGTTTCTTTTTCATCCTGTCCTTAACAATTACAAGCATACCCATAACATGATGCAGGCACCACTATGCTTGATAATATGGAGAGTGGTACTCAGTAATGTGTTGTATTGGATTTGCCCCAAACATAACACTTTGTATTCAGGACAAAAAGTTATTTGCTTTGCCACATTTTTTGCCTTGTTGCAAACAGGAATATTTGCATTCTGTACATGCTTCCTTCTTTTCACTCTGTCAATTAGGTTAGTATTGTGGAGTAACTACAATGTTGTTGATCCATCCTCAGTTTTCTCCTATCACAGCCATTACATTTTGTAACTATTTTAAAGTCAACATTGGCCTCATTGTGAAATCCCTGAGCTGTTTCCTTCCTCTCCGGCAACTGAGTTTGGAAGGACGCCTGTATCTTTGTAGTGACTGGGTGTATTGATACACCATCCAAAGTATAATTAATAACTTCACCATTACATTTTACATTTTAGTCATTTAGCAGACGCTCTTATCCAGAGCGACTTACAGTTAGTGAATGCATACATTATTATTTAATTTTTTCCTACCCCCTGTGGGAATCGAACCCACAACCCTGGCGTTGCAAACGCCATGCTCTATCAACTGAGCTACACCATGCTCAAAGAGGTATTCAATGTCAGTTTTTTTTTTTTTACCCATCTACCAAAGGGTGCCCTTCTTTGCGAGGCTTTGGAAAACCTCCCTGATCTTTGTGGTTGAATCTTTGTTTGAAATTCACTGCTCGACTGAAGGACTTTACAGAATATTGTATGTGTGGGGTATAGAGATGGGGTAGTGATTAAAACATAATGATAAACACTATTATTGCACACATAGTGACTCCATACAACAAGGGGTGTGAATAATTTCTGAAGAAACTGCACAGTGAGAGAGAGAGAGAGAGAGAGAGAGAGAGAGAGAGAGAGAGAGAGAATATACAAGGTCTGAGGTCATCTAGCTTTGGCCTAAAGAGCAGGAACCCAGGCTTCATCAAAGAAATTGGAAATAGAGACATTGTTATTCTACAAGAAACATGGTATAGAGGAAACGGACCTAATGGTTGCCTTCTAGGTTTCAGAGAGTTGGTAGTCCCATCTTTGAAACTACCAGGTGTGAAACAGGGAAGAGACTCAGGGGGTATGCTAATTTGGTATAGAGCAGACCTAACCCATTCTATTAAATTAGTCAAAACAGGAACATTTTACATCTGGCTAGAAATGAAAAAGGAAATGATCTCAACAGAGGAAAATGTCATTGTGTGCTACCTACAGTATATCCCCCCAATATAATCCCCATACTTTAACGATGACAGCTTCTCCATCCTAGAGGGGGAGATCAACCATTTCCAGGCTCAGGGACATGTACTAGTCTGTGGTGACCTAAATGCCAGAACTGGACAAGAACCTGACACTCTCAGCACCCAGAAGGACAAACACCGGAGGTGACACACTATGCCCCCTAGACACAACTACGACAAAACAACCAACAAAAATGGGTCACAACTCCTGCAGCTTTGTCACATGCTGGGTCTGTACATAGTCAATGGTAGGCTTCGAGGGGACTCCTATGGTAGGTATACCTACAGTTCATCCCTTGGCAGTAGTACTGTAGATTACTTTATCACAGACCTCAACCCAGAGTCTCTCAGAGTGTTCACAGTCAGCCCACTGACACCCCTGTCAGATTACAGCAAAATCACAATCTACTTTAACAGAGCAATACTCAATCATGAGGCATCAAATCCGAAGGAACTGCATAATATTAATAAATGCTATAGATGGAAGGAAAGTAGTGTAGAAACCTACCAAAAAACAATTGGGCAACAACAAATTCAATCCCCTTTAGACAACTTCCTGGACAAAACATTTCACTGCAATAGAAAACCTAAACAGTATATTTGACCTTTCAGCTTCCCTATCAAATAAAAAAATGTCAAGCAGACAATCTAAGAAAATTAACAACAATGACAAATGGTTTAATGAAGAATGCAAAAACCTAAGAAAAAATTGAGAAACCTATCCAACCAAAAACATAGAGACCCAGAAAACCTGAGCCTACGCCTTCACTATGGTGAATCACTAAAACAATACAGAAAGACACTAAGGAAAAATCATGAATAACACGTCAGAAATCTCTCAATGTAATCCATAGAATCTAACCACTTCTGGGAAAATTGGAACACACTAAACAAACAACATCACGAAGAGCTTTCTATCCAAAATGGAGATTTATGGATAAACCTCTTCTCCAATCTTTTTGGCTCAATAACAAAGAACAAACAGCAAAAACAGATTACATTCTTAGAATCAACTATTAAAGACAAAGGCAAAGTCTTTTCATGCTTTGTTGATTTCATAAAAGCTTTTGACTCAATTTGGCATGAGGGTCGGCTATACCAATTGATGGAAAGTGGTGTTGGGGGAAAAACACAAGACATTATAAAATCCATGTACACAAACATGTGCGGTTAAAATTAGCAAAAAACACATTTATTTCAACAGGGCCATGGGGTGAGACAGGGATGAAGCTTGAGCCCCACCCTCTTTAACATATATATCAACGAATTGGCAAGGGCACTAGAACAGTCTGCAACACTCGGCCTCACCCTACTAGAATTTGAATTCAAATGTCTACTGTTTGCTGATGATCTGATGCTTCTGTCCCCAACAAAGGGGGGCCTACAACAGCACCAAGATATTCTGCACAGATTCTGTCAGACCTGGGCCCTGACAGTGAATCTCAGTAAGACAAAATAATGGTGTTCCAAAAAGCTCCAGTTGCCAGGACCACAAATACAAATTCCATCTAGTTGCCCTAGAGCACACAAAAAAACGATACCTACCTCGGCCTAAGCATTAGCACCACAGGTAACTTCCACAAAGCTGCGAACGATCTGAGAGACAAGGCAAGAAGGGCCATCTACGCCATCAAAAGGAACATACAATTTGACATCCCAATTAGAATCTGGCAACAAAATATTTCAGTTATAGAACCCATTGCTCGTTATGGTTGTGAGGCCTGGGGTTCCCTCACCAACCAATAATTCACAAAATGGGGCAAACACCAATTTGAGACTCTGCATGCAGAATTCTGCAAAAACATCCTTTGTGTACAACGTAAAACACCAAATAACGCATGCAGAGCAGAATTAGGATTATACCCGCTAATGATCAAAATCCAGAAAAGACTCGTAAAATTTTACAACCACCTAAAAGGAAGTGATTCTCAAACTTTCCATTACTGTCACGG
>NC_140003.1:28710677-28743177 GCF_964263955.1 Coregonus lavaretus
GTAGTTGCCTGGCCTATATTTTGAGCAACCATTTTCACCTTTTATAATACCTTTTGGTTTGTAGATTTGTTTATCTTCTGGCCCATATACTGTAGCTCCCATATTCTAATGCAAATGTACAATTGTATTTGCTTTGACACTGAGTGTTAATGTGTTGTTTTAATGTTGTTGTTGTTGTTGTTGTTGACATGTTGTTGTCTCCCTGTGCCAGGACTCGTCCAGTGGTAGTGGTAGAAGCCTTCATGCCCCTGCCTGTCAGTGTGAACCGCTATGTAGCGCTGTGTTCTGACAACGGTCTTCCTGCTGTCTGCATCAATGCTACAGTCTGCTTCAGGGTCCATGCTCGACTCTTTACCTCTTCAATAGGTGAGCAGACCCTCTCCCCGTGCTCCTGGCTCCCTCATAGCCCTGCACTGTGAAATCAACCTGTCTGTTTGCATTATGTTAATCGTTACATTAGTGAAGGTTATGTGTGCAGTGGCACTTACAAACAAAAGACAGTTTTGGTTCTAGTGTGTGTACTTAATAGTGACCAAAAACTCATTTTCCAAACTCATTTTCCAATGTGAGCATTATTATACTACTAGTTTGTATGTGGAAAATGGTATAATGCACAAAGTCTAGTATCTTGTGTCTCTCAGGAAATAGTCATGAAAGCCCCTGCCCTGGACTAGTTGACAGAAAACACTATTGTGTCCGAGACAGACTTTTTCTGTTTCCTTATCACTGTCAGTCCCTCCATCTTATCACTAGTCCCTGAGGCATGGGTCAGTTGGTTTAGTATGTTAACCCTGCCTTAACAACGGTTATCTCTGCAGAGCATTCCTCTGGTGAAAGTGTCCGTTAGAGCCTGTCCTGATAGATAGACTGATGTTGTCCATCAGGTACACGTTTTCTAACCACCTGTTGTCCTCAACATTATGTTTTTGGTGGGATTTCAGTTATTCAAAGTTATCTGGTATCACTGTGAAACATCACTGTCCTTTGATAGTAAACGAAAATGACTAATTTGAAGTGTCTTGCGAAATAAAACACAAGTCAATGTTATCCTCATTCAAAATATGTTTTCTCCATCTACAGTACAGTACATTTATGATTAGGAATGGGTCTGAGGTTGAGGCTGGGGCTGGGGCTGAGAAAGAGGCTGGGTCTGGGGTTGAGGCTTGGTTGCGGGCTGAGGCAGCAGACTTTGTGAAAATTAGTATTTGTGTCATTCTCAAAACTTTTGACCATGACTGTACAGTACATTTGTGATTAGGAATGGGTCTGGGGTTGAGTCTGGGGCTGAGAAAGAGGCTGGGTCTGGGGTTGAGGCTTGGTTGCGGGCTGGGGCTGGGGCTGGGGTTGACGCTGGGGTGAAGCCTGGGGTTGAGGCTGGAGTTGAGGCTGGAGTTGAGGCTGGGGCTGAGTCTGGGGTTGAGAATGGGGTTGAGGCTGGGGTGAAGGCTGTGTCTGGGGCTGAGACTGGGGTTGAGTCTGGGTCTGGGGTTGAGTCTGGGTCTGTATGTCTGGGTCTGGGGTTGAGGCTCGGTCTAGGTCTGTATGTCTGGGCTTGGGGCTGGGGTTGAGACTGGGGTTGAGTCTGGGGTTGAGTCTGGGTCTGGGGTTGAGGCTGGGTCTAGGTCTATATGTCTGGGTCTGGGGTTGATGTGTGTCTGCGGTTGAGGCTTGGACTAGGTCTGTATGTCTGGGGTGAGGCTGGGTCTAGGTCTGTATGTCTGGGGTGAGGCTGGGTTTAGGTCTGTATGTCTAGGGTTGAGGCTGGGTCTGAGGTTGAGGCTGGGTCTATGTCTGTATGTCTGGGGTTGAGGCTGGGTCTATGTCTGTATGTCTGGGGTTGAGGCTGGGTCTATGTCTGTATGTCTGGGGTTGAGGCTGGGTCTATGTCTGTATGTCTGGGGTTGAGGCTGGGTCTATGTCTGTATGTCTGGGGTTGAGGCTGGGTCTATGTCTGTATGTCTAGGGTTGAGGCTGGGTCTAGGTCTGTATGTCTGGGGTTGAGGCTGGGTCTAGGTGTGTATGTCTAGGGTTGAGGCTGGGTCTAGGTCTGTATGTCTGGGGTGAGGCTGGGTCTGGGGTTGAGCCTGGGTCTAGGTCTGTATGTCTGGGGTTGAGGCTGGGTCTAGGTCTGTATGTCTGGGGTTGAGGCTGGGTCTAGGTCTGTATGTCTGGGGTGAGGCTGGGTCTGCGGTTGAGGCTGGGTCTAGGTCTGTATGTCTGGGGTTGAGGCTGGGTCTAGGTCTGTATGTCTGGGGTGAGACGGTCTGGGGTTGAGGCTGGGTCTAGGTCTGTATGTCTGGGGTTGAGGCTGGGTCTGGGGTTGAGGTGGGGTCTAGGACGGTATGTCTGGGGTGAGGCTGGGTCTGGGGTTGAGTCTGGGTCTAGGTCTGTATGTCTGGGGTTGAGGCTGGGTCTGGGGTTGAGGCTGGGTCTAGGTTTGTATGTCTGGGGTTAGGCTGGGTCTGGGGTTGAGTCTGGGTCTAGGTCTGTATGTCTGGGGTTGAGGCTGGGTCTGGGGTTGAGCCTGGGTCTAGGTCTGTATGTCTGGGGTTGAGGCTGGGTCTAGGTCTGTATGTCTGGGGTTGAGGCTGGGTCTAGGTCTGTATGTCTGGGGTGAGGCTGGGTCTGGGGTTGAGCCTGGGTCTAGGTCTGTATGTCTGGGGTTGAGGCTGGTTCTAGGTCTGTATGTCTGGGGTTGAGGCTGGGTCTAGGTCTGTATGTCTGGGGTGAGGCTGGGTCTGGGGTTGAGGCTGGGTCTAGGTCTGTATGTCTGGGGTTGAGGCTGGGTCTAGGACTGTATGTCTGGGGTGAGGCTGGGTCTGGGATTGAGTCTGGGTCTAGGTCTGTATGTCTGGGGTTGAGGCTGGGTCTGGGGTTGAGGTTGGGTCTAGGTTTGTATGTCTGGGGTTAGGCTGGGTCTGGGGTTGAGTCTGGGTCTAGGTCTGTATGTCTGGGGTTGAGGCTGGGTCTAGGTCTGAATGTCTGGGGTTGAGGCTGGGTCTAGGTCTGTATGTCTGGGGTTGAGGCTGGGTCTAGGTCTGTATGTCTGGGTTGAGGCTGGGTCTGGAGTTGAGGCTGGGTCTAGGTCTGTATGTCTGGGGTTGAGGCTGGGTCTAGGTCTGTATGTCTGGGGTGAGGCTGGGTCTGGGGTTGAGCCTGGGTCTAGGTCTGTATGTCTGGGGTTGAGGCTGGGTCTAGGTCTGTATGTCTGGGGTTGAGGCTGGGTCTAGGTCTGTATGTCTGGGGTGAGGCTGGGTCTGGGGTTGAGGCTGGGTCTAGGTCTGTATGTCTGGGGTTGAGGCTGGGTCTAGGTCTGTATGTCTGGGGTGAGGCTGGGTCTGGGGTTGAGGCTGGGTCTAGGTCTGTATGTCTGTGGTTGAGGCTGGGTCTAGGTCTGTATGTCTGGGGTGAGACTGGGTCTGGGGTTGAGGCTGGGTCTAGGTCTGTATGTCTGGGGTTGAGGCTGGGTCTGGGGTAGGCGGGGTCTAGGACTGTATGTCTGGGGTGAGGCTGGGTCTGGGGTTGAGACTGGGTCTAGGTCTGTATGTCTGGGGTTGAGGCTGGGTCTGGGGTTGAGGCTGGGTCTAGGTTTGTATGTCTGGGGTGAGGCTGGGTCTGGGGTTGAGTCTGGGTCTAGGTCTGTATGTCTGGGGTTGAGGCTGGGTCTGGGGTTGAGGCTGGGCCTACTGTAGGTTTGTATGTCTTGGGCCCTGGTTCATGTGAACTCTGGATGCTCTCTGAAACAAAAACCTCATGCTCTCTCTCCCTCACCCTCCCTCCCTCCCTCCCTCCCTCCCTCCCTCCCTCCCTCCCTCCCTCCCTCCCTCCCTCCCTCCATCTCCTTCACTCACTCTCTCCCATAGAGCTCCAGTATAATCTGACAGCAGACACGCACCACAAGGAGTCCTTCCCCTCACGTTTCCATTTCCACGGAAACGGGACGTCCAACGCTACAACAGGGCGGGTCAAGATCAGACATGACCAGCTGACCTGCGTCCCCCACCAGGCCTTCATGAGGGTGAGTAAGAGGTCAGGGGTTAGGGGTCGGGATGTGGGAGTCAGCAGCTGTAACCACTGAGAACTGTTGCCAGTTATGCAATGACTTCAGGTCAGTTTAGAACCCCAGCCCAGACATTATAATCACTAATTCAGAGTCAGTTATTGTAAGACCCTATGCATGGCATCATTCTGCTTGACATCAAAGCACTGACCTCAAGTCAGTTTAGACTGTGGAGTCAATTATTAAAATATCATCATGCTACTGATATAGATCAAATTACTGACTTCAGGTCAGGTCAGCATGCTACTGATAGAGATCAAAGAACTGACTTCAGGTCAGGTCAGCATGCTACTGATAGAGATCAAAGCACTATGAGTCAGTAGAGTAGAGGGACATTAGGCATGGTTTGATGGTCATAGACCTGTTTTACCTTTCAGACGATGACTGGTTTGTTATCAGGATGGACCATCAGTTGGTTAGCAACTGCACCAATGACTCATTCAGTCTAGGTCTGATAAAAGGATCTAATAAGATGGACAGTAGGTGACGTTGGGAAGTCCAGAACAACGTATCACTTTACATGGGAAGGAGCATAGTGAACTGGATAATAATAAAGGGGTACTGGGAGGAAAGGAGGGGGGTGGAGGGGAGCCCCTCTGGACTCTCTCTCGCTCTCTCTCTTTCTATCTATCTCTCTCTTTCTATCTCTCTCTCTCTCTCTCTCTCTCTCTCTCTCTCTCTCTCTCTCTCTCTCTCTCTCTCTCTCTCTCTCTCTCTCTCTCTCTCTCTTTCCCTCATTCTAATCAGGGCCATCTAAGCTAGCTCATGTTTTAACCCATGCACTAATTAATGGATGTCTCTCTTTGTGCTGGGCCATACTGGGCTGTTCTTATTAATAGCTAGAGAAGGAGTTATTGGAGACCATAAACCAGCATCATCATCTGTCAGAGGAAATCCCAATGAGGGTGTGTGTGTGTGTGTGCCTTAGACCACTGAGTGGCGCAGTGGTCTAAGGCACTGCATCGCAGTGCTAACTGTGCCACTAGAGATCCTGGTTCGAATCCAGGCTCTGTCGCAACCGGCCGCGACCGGGAGACTCATGGGCGGCGCACAATTGGCCCAGCGTTGTCCAGGGTAGGGGAGGGAATGGCCGGCAGGGATGTAGCTCAGTTGATAGAGCATGGTGTTTGCAACGCCAGGGTTGTGGGTTTGATTCCCACGGGGTGCCAGTATAAAAAAAAAAGGTAAAGGTATTCACTAACTGTAAGTTGCTCTGGATAAGAGCGTCTGCTAAATGACGTAAATGTGTCTGTGTATTTTTTAAGTGTAATTAATGGGCAATGGCAGTAATGAATGTTATAAACAGACGTAACAGTACAGCAGTACAGAGGACTGGTAGGGGAATGTGACTGACTGATGTGACATGGGATATACTGGGGCTAATAGTGGCTCAGGGGCTTTTGCCTTGTCTTTTGGTCGTCCATTTTAGAGTTTAGCTGTTGTGTAGGTATATTCCGCCACCCACATACAGTACAGACATGAGTCAGTGTGTAATTGTAATGTTGTTTATGTTAATGAATGGCCTCTGGGGAGTGTGTTTTCCATGTGTACAGAGAGAGAACACAACATGCTGTTACTCGGTTGTGACCAAACCAAACCTCATAGAAAGCTTTGCATGCATAGCTAATGAACCGCTAGTTTATAGCTGCTATACGTGCTCACTGATAAAAGGAGAAAGGGTGGGACATAGGAATCATGGTCTCGTTCTATAGATACCATTCTTCACAATGTTATGTATTCAATCATTAAGCCATAGAAATGTATAACAGTCCTTTTTTGGTATCATAACATTATGACTTAGTCAGAACACCTTTAGCAACAATTTAGCAACAGCTAAAATATACATCTTTGTCTTCAATAAAAACTGTATGTCAGAATTAGGAGATGACTGTAGTTTGCTGTCCATCCTTAAGCTAAAGGCAGGCGTCTGAGCTGGAGGAGAGGCTCTTCGGGACATCTGCAGTGGCCACAAGCCAACTCTTTTAGTGGGACAGACAGCACAGGACACTGTAACATTATGCCAGAGCACAGGCAGGCCCCCACAACAACCTACCCCAGAACATAAATTAGCACAGTCAAGCAAGAAGCTCCCCTCTTCTCAAGGTTGTATGTAAATTAATCCTTTCATTTTCTCTTTCTCTTTACCTCTTGTAGAAAGATGTCCAAGATATCTTCACGCCCATCCGTTTTGAGGTGACGTACGCCCTCAGAGAGCACACTGTCCATAACGGGGGATCCACTTTTCCTGCTCTGAAACCCATACTGCAGCAGAGAGGGGAACACGGTAACCTGGTGGCCAATAAGGTGAGTCTCATAGGCCCAGTTTTCCAGACACAGATTAAGGCCTAGATTCAATCAGATCAAGCATTAACCGGCAATAGCGGACACATTTTACATTTTAGTCATTTAGCAGACGCTCTTATCCAGAGCGACTTACAGGAGCAATTAGGGTTAAGTGCCTTGCTCAAGGGCACATCGACAGATGTTTCACCTAGTCGGCTCAGGGATTAGAACCAGCGACCTTTCGGTTACTGGCACAACGCTCTTAACCACTAAGCTACCTGCGGACACCCGCGTAGCTGATGTTTTGGCGGTGTCGGAGGTGTAACTGAGTTGGAGCGGTCAAATCGGTGAGCAGATGCAGATCATTGTCACGAAGCCACACCCATCTCACTCGCGTTAGAAGTTCAGAATGAGAAAGTGTAGGCTATACAGAAATAATGACGCTCAAATTGAAAATCATTAAACAAAATAAATAATGAGGATTTATATCATCCTTATCGAGGTGTAGATTATCTCACATTCCAGTGTTCCAATTTGTAAACAAGGCTGCATGGGATTTCTCTTAATGCGAATCCATGCAGCCAATGGAAAAACTATTATTTTGATGTCATGGATGGTCAGTCCTTGTATCCATAGCTCTGTCTATGAATTTGAGAGTGGTTGCATTTTTCCTATCTCTCAGCTTTTCAACGAAACGGAGCCGGGGTGATCGCTTTGTTATTGTTTCAATTAAAGGATTCTAGCTTTAAGAATCATGCTCTATGGAGAATCTACATTGAAAGTGCTCTTTTGCCCAGGTACTAGGCTTAATCTGCGCTACAGTTCTCCACTCATATTGATGCATGTTATGGTAGAGGATTCATAACTGTACGGAAGGCCCCATCATCTTACACTTTGTTTGGACCTTTCTTCTCTACAGACAATGTTTGCTCGGTACTGTTCATTGGCCAACTGCTCAACCAATCTGCAGGTCTCTGCTCAACTGGTGTTACCACAGTAAGTACTGTAGCATTTCATCATGTTCAATTACAATATGTTCAGGTGTTTTCTTTTTCTCACAACCTTTTGTCTTGAAGCTTTGACTTTCTATTTCTCATCTCTGCTGTGGACAAAGCTGAGCTCTTGAAACAAACAGTATTTCTGGAGGGAAAACAACCTTCATAGGACCTAGATCAGGTTTTGTCAGTAGAGCCTCCATTACACCAATATAGTCACACTTCCCCTTAAACGCTTAACCGCCAGGCTATTTTAGCCTGTACCTCCCAGATAATAATACATTATCTGATTATTCATGAGGCGTGTGTGTGTGTGTGTGTGTGTGTGTGTGTGTGTGTGTGTGTGTGTGTGTGTGTGTGTGTGTGTGTGTGTGTGTGTGTGTGTGTGTGTGTGTGTGTGTGTGTGTGTGTGTGTTTGTGTGCGTGTGCTTGCGTTCTTTCGGGCAGACTTGTGAGCCCCTCAGTGTTGGTGGTGTCAAGGAAACACACACACACCCCACCACCCACTATAGGCCCTGGTCAAAAGTAATGCACTATGTAGGGAATATGGTGCCATTTAGGATGCAGCCCTAGTCTCAGTGCCAGCTCAGTTCAGTTCCCCTCCCTAAGTTGTGGTTACTAATTTCCTGCTGTAAAGCCAGGAAACCAGCACGTCCCAGATGGCACCCTATTCCCTATGTAGTGCACTACTTTTGACCAGGGCCCATAGAGATATAGGGAATAGGGTGCCATTTGGGACATGTTGGTTCTCTGTGGTCCTCTGTAGCTCAGCTGGTAGAGCACGGCGCTTGTAACGCCAAGGTAGTGGGTTCGATCCCTGGGACCACCCATACACAAAAATGTATGCACGCATGACTGTAAGTTGCTTTGGATAAAAGCGTCTGCTAAATGGCATATTATTATTATTATTATTCTCTCTGTTGTTTCTAAAACTGTCACTGTTTAGTCTGCTGGTCTCCTCTGAAATCATGAGGCTGGCACTTTTTGGAAAGTTATACGACTCAAATCTAGTGAAGTATGAAATAAGGTGTTTTGTTGTATGACTGAAGTCAATTGAAGTAAGGCAATTGCCTGCACAAGAGGGTATGATTAATTATGGTTTTAGCACAGATGTGGGCTAGTCACAGGTATAAGGAGAGAGCCTTTCAGTTTTATAATTAAGCAATAAGGCCAGAGGAGGTATGGTATATGGCCAATATACCACGGCTAAGGGCTGTTCTTATACACGACGCAATGCAGAGTGCCTGGATACAGCCATTAGCCGTGGTATATTGGCCATATACCACAATCCCCCAAGGTGCCTTATTGCTATTGTAAACTGGTTACCAACGTAATTAGAACCATACAAATGTATTTTCTACGGTCTGATATACCACAGCTTTCAGCCGATCAGCATTCATGGCTCAAACCACCCAGTTTATAATAAGACTGTTGTTATTGCAGGAGACACAACAACATGCCGTACTTTGCACTTGGCAATGGGAAGACCATCATGTTGAACACAGCCCTGGTGAACACTGGAGATGATGCATTCCTCCCCAGACTCCAGCTCCGATTCCCCAGTAACCTGCACTACATCAAAGTGCTTGACACAGTAAGTGTTTGATTGATGTATTTATTTATGTGATGATTACCCAAAGTTATTCAAGTTCTCATATGATCACTAATGTAATTTAGACGTTGTTGCACTGACAGTTCAAGAAAAACACACACAATGCTGTGAAAAAGCAGAAGAATCTGTGCCCTCTTGGATTGCAATAAGTAACTCACACAATCCCATGATCTATCTGTTATTGTTTTCAGGAGGAGAAGTTTGTGAGCTGTGACATTTCAGAGGAGAACAAGACAATAGTAGGAGTGGATTGCAGTGTGGGAAACCTGTACCTCAGCTCTGGGGCCAAGGTGGGTTTCACACTCAATCGTACTCCAACCTTACTCCAATGTTACTCTTACATTACTCTAACACTACTCCAATGTTATACTCCAACCTTACTCCACTGTTACTCCATTAAACTGGATCTGAGTATTCTCACTGCTTGTTGGAAACACCATCAGCTGATGACTAATTTGAACTAATTACTCAGACCAATTTATTTAGTTAGGTGCCAATGTTCCTGCTGTTTTCAAGGTGGTGTCTTATTTTCCACAGCTTCTGCTGTTGTCTTGCTTGGTAGCTAATGAGACTTTCCGTCTTTTCTGCAGGTCAATATCAGTTTTCTGTTGGATGTGAACCAGAGTAGTAGTGTTGGTGACGTTAGCATCTTCATCAACGCTAGTGGGTAAGTACAGACCCACCTTTGTTGAATGATCCTGCAGTGTTATTGAGCGCAATGTTTCGACCCAAAGGTCTTTGTCAGTATCTTTCTTTCATGACTTTTGCAAGTAACTGGATGTGCTTACACTACTTCTGACCTAAGAGCAGATCTCCTAATCCCCGAACACATTCTCTCTCCGAAATACATGAAATAATCAAATCACAGGAGGCTGGTGGCACCTTAATTGGGGAGGACAGGCTCCTAGAAATGTCTGGAACTGAATTAAATAGAATGGTATTGAACTCATCAAACACATGGTTTCCATGGTTTCCATGTGTTTGATACCATTCCATTTACTCCATTCCAGCCATTATTATGAGCTGTCCTCCCCTCAGCAGCCTCCTGTGAATCTAATGGCATGTTTTTGAAACTGACGTCTTGTTACAATGTCGGTGACGTCTTGCTACTGGCCAGCCTTATTAAACCAAACAGGCAAACAGAGAATTGTAAAACAGCCCAGTGAGACACAGTGAGATATGATGTAGTTAGTTTATGTGTTTGTTCTGTTGTTAGGGGAACAGGAAACACAAAGTCTGAGTTAGCTGAACCCTTCAAGTCAGAGGGTGCTGCAGGTTCCCTCTTTTGGGTTCTGTCCCGTAGTTGTTAGATTGTGTGGTTAAGAAATACTTCTGGCATTCTGTGTTTTGTCATTTGGGTAAATAATGGCTTTGGAATGTTTGGCCGTTCCAGAACACTCTAGAACAGGGGTGTCAAATTCATTTTAGCTCAGGGGCCACATGGAGGAAAATCTATTCCCAAGTGGGCCGGACCGGAAAAATCATGGTATATATAACTTAAAAACAACAACTTCAGATTGTTTTCTTTGTTTTAATACGATCAACATACAACATAAAGCTGGAGCCTGAGGACAGTGTGTCCAAAATAGTACAAGCACAACATCACTATTAATCATAAAACACGTCAAGTTTATTTGAAAATTCTAAAGAAAAAGAACACACAAACACACACTGCCTCAGTGATTAACAGAACTGTTTCACAGATCACAGAACTATATCAGGGTGTCATTTCTCAGGCAGAAATGTAGATGCAAATAATGAAATCCTGTTCCCCAAACAAGTGCAAGAACCACAGAGTCAAGAATAGGTTAAATATACAAATAAAATAAAATCAATTAAAAACAATAGCACATCAACATAAAAACATATAAACATAAAGCTGGAGCCTGAGGACAGTGTCCAAAAGCACAACATGACTATTAATCATAAAACACCTCAAGTTATTTGAAAGTTCTGAGGACAAAGAACACACAAACACACAATGCCTCAGTGATTCACAGAAGTATATCACAGATCACGGAACTATATCAGGGTGTCATTTCTCAGGCAGAAATGTAGATACAAATAATGTAATCCTGTTCCCCAAACAAGTGCAAGAACCACAGAGTCAAGAATAGGTTAAATATACAAATAATAAAAATCAATTAAAAACAATAGCACATCAACATAAAAACATATAAACATAAATCTGAAAGCGTTGCTCAAACTCCCGTAACAGTCCCGTTATTTTATCTTTGAACGGCTTTATGTCTGCCACATGTTGGGTCGCGCACACATTTTTCAGACAGGGGAAGTGAGCTGCATCACCACCGGCAAGTTGCGTCTCCCACAATGACAGCTTCAACTTGAAAGAACGTATGCTGTCATAATACTGCGTGACAACTTTGTTGCGCCCTTGCAGCTGTTTGTTCAAGTTATTCAGGTGCTCTGTAACATCCACCATAAATGCAAGGTCCTGCATCCATTCTGCGGAATGAAATTCTAACACTGGTTTGCCCTTTTCTTCCATGAACTGTTCAATTTCTTCTCGTAAATCAAAGAAACGCCTCAGCACAGCACCTCGGCTTAACCATCTTACCTCAGTGTGGTATGGCAGGCCATAGATGTGGTCTTTCTCTCTGAGAAGGCTGTCAAACTGACGGTGATTCAGGCTTCTGGATCGGATGAAATTAACAGTTTGGATGACCACCTTCATGACGTTATCCATCTTTAATGACTTGCAACACAAAGCCTCCTGGTGCAAAATACAGTGAAAAGTCAAAAATCACGTCCTCCATTTGCAGATTGCACTTTCTCTCTGAACTTTGTCACAACGCCTGCTTTTTTCCCGATCATTGAGGGCGCACCATCTGTAGCCAGGCTGACAGCGCGGGACCAGTCCACTCCGACCCTGTCCAGCGCGCCGACGAGTGCGGTAAAAATATCAGCTGCTGTTGTTGTATCTGTCATCGGCACCAACTCCACGAACTCCTCGGTGACGGTCAATGTGTCATCAACTCCGCGGATGAAAATGGCCAGTTGTGCAACATCTGTAATGTCCGTGCTTTCATCAATTGCAACCGAAAACGCAATAAATGACTTTACTTTTTGCTTCAACTGGCTGTCCAAATCCACTGAAAGATCGGAAATCCTGTCTGCAACTGTGTTTCTTGTCAGGCTGATATTTGCAAAAGCCTGCCGCTTTTCAGGGCACACAATCTCCGCTGCCTTCATCATGCATGTTTTTACAAATTCACCCTCACTAAATGGTTTTGAAGCCACTGCGATTTCATTAGCAATGAGGTAGCTAGCTTTCACTGCAGCGTCACTGATGTCTCGGCTGTGAGTAAACACAGACTGCTGTTTCTTCAGACCCGCCAACAGTTCATTCACCTTCTCTCATCTCCGCTGTCCTTGAAAGTTGTCATATTTGTCGGCATAAAGACTCACATAGTGGCGACGAAGGTTATATTCTTTCAGCACTGCAACATGCTCTGAACACACCAAACATACAGCTTTCCCATTCAATTCCGTGAATAAATAGAAAGATGACCATTTTTCTTGGAACACTCTGCACTCTGCGTCCACTTTTCTCTTTTTTGACAGAGACATATTGGGGCAATGAGGGTGCCAAAGCACATAATGTTAAAAGTAGAAGCCGTAATAAATATCGCGGGCAAAACAAAGTAGCTCATTGGCTGCACGTGCTTGACCTACTTGCTCTGCCCCGGTATAAACAGTTTGCTTGCTTAACACAATTGCTATTGCGCCATCCAGTGGACGCAATTGGAACAGCAGTTTATTTTATAGAAAAATTGCAGCGCATTTTTATACTTGACAAAATTATTATTAATGTTTTTTATTATTATTATTTTTTTTAATCATCTCGCGGGCCGGATTAAACCCGTTTGCGGGCCTGATCCGGCCCGCGGGCCGGACGTTTGACACCCCTGCTCTAGAACATTCCATGTTTGAACTTAACTGGAGTTTTGTTCAAAGACGATAAATATGAAGTTACTAAGACCTGACTTCCTTCAAACATATTTTGAACAGCATTTGAATTGGATCAAAGGTAGTTAATGTTATAAACTCCTCTTTAAGGGCCCAATTCAATCAGATTCACATAGGTGATGTTTTGACTTGTCGGAGGTGAAACTGCATTAGAGCTGTCAAATCCACAAGCACCTCCCAGCATTATACCTAAAGCGGACATTGCCCTTGGCTGCACGGAGTCACATTAAGAGAAATCCCATGCAGCCTTGTTTGCAAGTTCGAACACTGGAATGTGAGATGTAATCTACATTATTTTGCTTTGAGTCCTTTACCAGTATAATGGCATGAGCTATGTTATTAGGCCTGCATCACTATACAATGTAATCAAAATAGATAATTTATTATTTTATCTTACATTGTGTCTTTTCCAGGGACAATTATGAAAACGAGGATCTTCTGCACGACAACTCTGCCACTTTGATGTTACCACTGAGATATGGAGTAGATGTCAACATCCATGGGTAAGACATTGATTTACAGCAGGGGTAGGCAACTAGATTCAGCCGCGGGCTGATTTTTGTTGGGGTGGTTTGTACACCTGACCACAACTAAGCCCAAAAAGAGATTGTATTTGAAAATAACAATCATTTCATTACTTCATTGCATTGATACACGATCAAATATCTTTTTTTAATTCATGGGAATACTTAGGAACAGATTTCCTAAATTATTTTTTTTTTTGCTGAATTCCTGGGGATTTTACAGTCTTTTTGACCAAAAACTATTTTTACTAAACACTTTGGGGGACCAAAACAGACCACCCGAGGGACGGTTTTGGCTCGCGGGCCGCCTGTTGTCGACCCCTGATTTTACAGTAACAAAGACAGTTCCTTGCTCTTCATTGGCAGTATATATAAACACATATTATTGTAATTCATAAGATAATCACTGCTCTCCTTTGCAGGTTTATGACTCCAACATCCTTTGTATTTGGTGACCAGGAGCCTATTCCAGTTGATTGCTACACAGAGGCATTCAATTACACTTACAAGGTATGTACAGTACACACTTATGAGAGACTGATAGACTCACTAGAGCTTAGTTGGAGATTTTGAATGAATTAATGAGTTTATACTGACCTAATACCTGTGTACTTTCCTCCACTTGACAGGTTGTCAATATTGGTCCAAGCAAATCTCTCAACACGATAGTGGAGATTGATATTCCCAAGATCCTATCGCCATATCCATACAGATTACTCCACATCACAGACTTCCAGGTATGTTTGGGAATATTCATAACTTGTCACATGGATGTCTATTTATAAACGTTTAACTAGATTATAGTTATATTATTATATTTTTCTGTTATTCAACTTTTCTATTCTACTTAATACAGTATGAGCATGTTTGCATTGTGATATAAGCATACATTAATTAATGTTTAACTTTATTTTCCATCTGTCAGACGTCTCTTGGAGAATGCTCCATTAAAAACGGCTCCATTGCAGTGGAGGATGACTGTGAGGTGCCACAGTCCTCTTTCATCAAAGAACTGGTCTTCTTCTTCTCCAAAACCAGCAAACGCAAAATGGTAAATACCACCCCCTACATACTCCTCCCATCTGATATATAGTTATCTATACCACTCATTTTGTTGAGGAAGTGGCATTCCAATTGAGTGTCCTTTGTCCTTATTTCAGCATTACCATTGAATTGCTGATTGTTGTATGTTTGTATATTTCCTGTCCTTTTTTATTGTGAGAGCTTAGATGAGGAAGATTTCCAATGTATCCATTACACATAAAATAAAATATAACCTTGAATTTGAACCTTTCTCTCCAGTTCTGTGCCCATGGTGACGGCCTGTGCCTGACTCTCGAGTGTAGACTAGGAGACATGGATATCGGGAAAGAAGCCTCCATTCACATGGAAGTGAAGCTGAACCCTACCGTTCTACAGCTCTCACCTGTAAACACTTCACTTCTGCTACACGTACACTTGTAAATCTCATAAATGTACCTGTGTGTGTACGGGATGGTCTGAGTGTTCCCCCCCCCCCCCCCCCCCCTTTCTTGTCATTCTATTTCTATTGTCTACTCAAGTTGATTTCCCTCCCCTCTCTTCTCAGGGTCGTCATGGAGTGATGCTGATGGAGAGTACTGGCATCATCACATCACCAAGGGAGGACCCTCAAACCATCCTCCTACAGCAGATCCCTATCGCTCAGGTAAGTAAAAGTGAATCTTATACAGTAGTCTTATGGAGAATACACTCATTACGATTTATATACTATGTCCCTTTTCCACAATTGAGGTCACTCAAGTCCATGTCCTGGTAGAGTGAGGAGGTGTCAGGAAAGCTCTGTAACCTCCAGTACCTCTGTTGAGTTTCAAACTGTATAAACTCTGGTATCCATAGGACAGTGCCGGTAATGACAGCCCTATGTAAAATACCTGCTATGCTGTGTCAGGTCATAGAGATATTATATCAGTTCTATAATATAGTTTTATTTAATTCTGTGTCTCAGGTTGTGTTGGAGGCCCACTTCAGCCAGAAGCCTCAGGCAGCAGTGGAGGTGTTTATCATTGTAGTGAGTCTACTGGTGGGACTCCTGATCCTGACCCTGCTCATCTTCGCCCTCTGGGAGGTCAGTACTACTCCCTTATATCATACACAAGACAGGATGCAAACACACTACAAAGTGAATCTGAGAGGTGATTTGAAGGAGTCAGGCGCAGAAGGGTAAATCACAGAATACAGAGTTTATTCCGTAGTACCAAGTTACGCTGGATAGCGTCAAACAATCCAGTGCACAAAACAGGCGCACTGGAACAAAACAGGCACACGGTGAAAATATCCCCGGCAATACAAAATACACAGAGCTCAACCAAGCTACTCTCTCCTCACATTCAACAATCACCTACAAGGACAAGGGGGGCAGAGGGAACACTTATACTAATGAGGGGATACAAACCAGGTGTGTGTAATAGACAAGACAAAACAAATGGAATGATGAGATATGGAGTGGCAGTGGCTAGAAGGCCAGTGACGACGAACGCCGAAGCCTGCCCGAACAAGGAGAGGAGACAGCTTCGGAGGAAGTCATGACATGGAAACCAATCACAGTCTTCTTCTCCTCCTTCTTCCTTTTCTTCAAATACATAATTTGAAGTACTAGATTTATAGATGGTAGCTGTATATCAATGTAAATACTGTAATCTGAAACTGAACCCTGTTCTCCTTCCTTCTCAGGCTGGTTTCTTCAAAAGGCAGTTCAAGAAGGAGGATGAGATCAGTAAGGATAGCTGGGACTATGTACCCAAAAATTTGACTAAGACTGAGAGTAGATCCTAAGAGTGAGACCAAGACTGAGAGTGACTGTGTCCTAATACAGAATGGTGCTATACTACAACATGGACTAACTGCTGTGGAACAGCGTTTTACTAAGAGGCACATTTTGACTGAAATCATCCAAACCCAAGGGAAAGAACTGATGGACCATTGAAATTGTGGTGGCTCTTGACAAGGAAAGAAAGAACGTAATTTCCCTAAAACATGAGGAAAAGGCTGACCATGTGTAAGTTTAAAATGTGTTGTCAGCGGGACAAATATATTACACTTTACCTCTGGGCTTGGTGGAGTGAGACTATAAAACATTGGAGTGTTTACATGGAATGTACGTTAGAACATGTTATGTACATTAGAACACAGAATGTGTACATTAGAACATGGAATGTGTACATTAAAACATGGAATGTGTACATTAGAACCTGTTTTCATTTCCTACCAAGATCTCAGGACATGAAGACGGAACATTCCATGGTCTTGTTCAATAGGCACAAACCGAAACAAGGAGGTACTATCTGTACCTGTCCATTAATTGAGGCCCGCTCATTTTCCGTTGCAAAACATTTTGCTACTGTGTGCCCTAATGAACACAACCCATGTCTCACAGACCTGACTACTTGGATTCAGTCGCAGTACAAAACATTTATGAATGCACTGCTGAAGCGTTTCTTTATGCATAGAAACTTCATCTGTATACACTCAGTGGCCAGTTTATTGGGTATACCACCCCGTTCACGAAAATGGTTCACCCCTACAGACAGTGAGTCACGTGGCCGTGGCTTGCTATATAAAGCAGGCAGAAAGGCATTGACGCATTCAGTTAATATTCGATTGAACGTTAGAATGGGCAAACGAGTGACCTAAGTGACTTTGTGCGTGGTATGATCATCGGTGCCAGGCGCGCCGGTTCCAGTATCTCAAAAACGTCCGGCCTCCTGGGCTTTTCACGCGCGACAGTGTCGAGGGTTTACCGAGAATCGTGCCACAAACAAAAAACATCCAGTCAGCAACAGTCCTGTGGGCGAAAACAGCTAATTGATGAGAGGTCGAAGGAGAATGGCAAGAATCGTGCTAGCTAAGAGGCGGGCAACAAACAGGCAAATAACGGCGCAGTACGACAATGGTATGCAGAACGGCATCTCGGAACGCACAACTCATCAGTCACGGATGGGCTATTGCAGCAGACGACCACACCGGGTTCCACTCCTATCAGCTAAAAACAAGAAGAAGCGGCTCCAGTGGGCACGTGATCACCAACACTGGACAATTGAGGAGTGGAAAAACATTGCCTGGTCCGACGAATCCTGGTTCCTGTTGCATCATGCTGATGGCAGAGTCAGGATTTGGTGTAAGCAGCACGAGTCCATGGCCCCATCATGCCTGGTGTCAACGGTACAGGCTGGTGGCGGTGGTGTAATGGTGTGGGAAATGTTTTCCTGACACACGTTAGGTCCCTTGATACCAATTGAGCAATGTTTCCATGCCCCAAACATTTCAGGCTGTTCTGAAGGCAAAGGGGGTCCGACCCGGTACTAGATGGGTGTAACTAATAAACTTGCCGGTGAGTGTATATCGATATTTACACATCTATATGTCAAATCTATATCATCAATAGGTGTGTATATATATAGAAGTGATGGGACAGAAGGTTTAAGATTATTTATGTAGTATAGAACTGAAGCCAACAGAAGGATGAGGAGGACTGTGTAGGGTTATCAGTGAAAAAAGGAGCTGTTGGGTGTCACTCAACTCACTGACTGACTCACTGAATGACACATGCCACTCCTCAAGGGGACAGCACCCTGTTTGTGTTTGTGTGTGTGTGTGTGTGTGTCATCAACTCGTACCAGTCAGGTCGTTCAAGATTGACGTCAAAATTGGACATCTATGTCCTGAGGACGACAGGAAATGCCTTCAAAACCAGCCACTAGAGGCAACAGTGAGCGCCATTACCATCAAGTAATCGTCGGGAAATGCCTTAATGTTTTAACCCTATCCCAAACCTTAACCATTACCTTAACCATTCGGACCCTCAACTTCGAAATTTGACGTTTGGAGAATGTGGATGAACATCTGATTCTGTAGTGAGACTGTGAGAGCTCGTTGCTCGTACACCATGCCAGCAGAAGTTTCTAACGCAGTCAGAAAGAAAAAATGTAAGAGCTTGTTCTTCAGAAATGACTCAGAAATGTTCCTCAAAGCATAGCAGACATGCCAGGCCTTAAATGCGACACACGGAACTGGCCTTTCCATTGGAACATTTTCATCCCTTTGGATTCCCTGTTGGAATCTTTGGAATCAGTGGATTGTGTTCTTACTGTAGCTGTAAGGGATTGGAACATTCAGGTTTAGGAGATGTGGTATGCCTTGATGATGATTATGTTTTGTTGTTGTATGAGGAAGAGTAACACGTGTTTTTACTGCTTGCATTTTAAGGTTCAGGGCAGTTAATTGAGGGAGTCAACCTTTCCTGACCAAGTTGTCAATTATGACAAAAATAAATGGGGCACATTCACATTTTTTTTTCAATAAAATAACATTTTAATTTTAATAAATAAGTGTGTGGTTTGTAAAAATGGACAGACAACATTTTGTTTGTCAACACATTTTGCTTTGGTCTGATAATGTATGTAATTGTGCACTGGAATGTGTTATTATGTTGTCTTTGCTTTTATATAAATGAACTTTTTCTATTTAATGTGTCTGTCTGTCCTCCATTTGGTAATGTGATGTCTAACATTCACAGTGTCGTACAGTAGTCATGCCTGTCGGTAACATTCAGTGGCTGTGCAACCTGAGGTTGTGTAGAATAGACAAACCCTACATAGAGACAGTTTTAGGTTGTGTCTATAGACTCCTTTCTTGTAGACAGTTTTAACTGTAGACAGTCTATAAACTGAAGACAGTTTCTTATAGAGTACAGTAGGAAAGCCTGTTTGTTACATTCAGTGTAAAGACTCATCCACCTTTAGACAGTTTTAAATGGTATCACTTCCTCTCTACAGACAGTTTAAAATGGTATCACTTCCTCTCTACAGACAGTTTTAAATGGTATCACTTCCTCTCTACAGACAGTGTTAAATGGTATCACTTCCTCTCTACAGACAGTGTTAAATGGTATCACTTCCTCCCTACAGACAGTGTTAAATGGTATCACTTCCTCTCTACAGACAGTGTTAAATGGTATCACTTCCTCTCTACAGACAGTTTTAAATGGTATCACTTCCTCTCTACAGACAGTGTTAAATGGTATCACTTCCTCTCTACAGACAGTTTTAAATGGTATCACTTCCTCTCTACAGACAGTGTTAAATGGTATCACTTCCTCTCTACAGACAGTGTTAAATGGTATCACTTCCTCTCTACAGACAGTGTTAAATGGTATCACTTCCTCTCTACAGACAGTTTTAAATGGTATCACTTCCTCTCTACAGACAGTTTTAAATGGTATCACTTCCTGTCTACAGACAGTGTTAAATGCAGCTGCACTTGATGTGTGCCTCCTCTGCCTCCTCGATGTCCACTCCAAACAGTGTCAGGAGTTGGGGATGTACCCTGGTGGTGAAACAAAAAACAAGAGGTTTCAAATGTCCCGTATTTGACAGACAAATTAACAGTACTGCTAACTTCCCTCTACTTCAGTGAAGCAGTTCTTGGATACCGGGTTTGAATTAAATACATGATCGAAAAGATGGTCAAATTATACTGAACATGACCTCTAAGAACTCTCTTTTGGGGTGTAAATGAAACCCAGAGTAATATGGCCATGCGATTACAGGTAGGGCTATACTTAGTGAGCAGCAGTAGGTCATTGCCTTGGTAACATGTTATTTGAGACAGGGGTTGTATCCAGGTTGAAGGTCTATCTGACAGTGCAGGTGCTATGGGGCTTTAGACCAGCTAAAGGATAGAGTTGTACCAACTATATCGGCCAATGTTCACACAGCGTCGTAGAGTTGGACTGCTGATCTAGGATCACTTTTAGGATCGGCACTTCTACTCTGAGACGCTTTATGAATACAACGCCTAGGGCTGGATTCAATCCGTATCGGTGAAGTTCAGTGCTATAGCGCAAATGAACTTTAAAGGTAATTTCCGATTGAGCCGACATATGCAGCGTTTACCGTCAATGCAGTCTCCGGGAACATTGCCTTGAAATTGCAATCGTGCTATAGCGCTGAACTTCAGCAATACGGATTGAATCCAGCCCCTAACGTATGAGGTTTATCAGTGTAGGTGCTGTGGTGCTTTGGGCTAGGTCAAGACCAAGAGCTGTATCCTCGGAGGAGATTATGGGTGTGTTCTTAGATTCACACTCTCCGTTGTCCTCGCAGACATCGTCAGACCAGCTGCACTGAGAGCGGGGGCGAAGCCTCACAGCCCGCACCGTGTGTGTCTCCACAAAGGAGATACTGAACTGGGGGGGAGGAGGAGATTACTTTATTGTCCAGTTGTACACAAGGAGGATCCAACACCCCTCTCTAGGACCTCCAATAAGTTTTGAGAGGGAGGTGAGGAATAGAGGAAGGAAGGGCTGAGGAAACAAGACCATCGTCTCAGTCGTTTCTAACTACAACCACTAGGGGGCAATGATGGTGCACAGGGTGAATACATGTCCCCAACAACACTATTCCCTAAACAGCAATGACACCATTATATGACTCTGGTCACCAAGGTTACATCTGGTCCTGGACAAAAGTTTAAACCAGTTAAGCCAGTGGAAACATGAATGTAGTACATATGAATGACAACACCTATCTTTTGTCTATGAAGTATACAGGGAGTACATGGAGTACAGGTGTGTATACATGATAGTGGCACATTTCCTACCACAACTCACATTGTTTGGCTTATGTATTCTGACTCCCCATCAGCTTTGTAGGATGTAAATGTGTTTTTCATTAGTTGTTTTTCAGACTCTGTTTCCCAGAAATCGTTCAATAGAAGTCAGATAAAATAAAAGATATCCTCTCAGGTACAGTAGACTCCCACACACCGTGAGTGATCCCTGCCTGCCCAGTCACAGAGTAGCATCACCCTGTATACAGCCAACTGTATATTTAGAATGTAGGTTAACAAACAGGCTTAGATTAGATTGCGTTGGATGGAAAACAGGACAGGCGGGCTGCTGGGCTCTTAAATGGACTAATCTGTATTAGCCTGAAAAGTGTTTTAGGGAAATTTGACAATCAGTGATTAATTTGACTTGACAGTATGCTAATTCCGCTTAAGCTCGCAGGGAAGCTAACTCCATTAGTGACAGCGGGATTTCCTCTCTCTCTCTCTCTCTCTCTCTCTCTGTGTGTGTGTGTGTTTGTGTTTGTGTTTACATGTGTGTTTACTGTTTACATGTGTTTATGTGTGTGTGTGTGTGTGTGTGCGTGCGTGTGTGTATGCGTGCGTGTGTGTGTGAGGAAGGAAGGTCTGCCCTGGTGACCTCACCTGATTGTTTACACTTGTTGTATCTCTTCAGGTGTTTGATGAACTCTGACCTGGAAGTGTTTCCTGCTGCGATCAGGGCCATGCTTCCATTGTTCAATCTTACACACACACACACTCTCCTGTTAATTCTAATTGTAATTATTTTGCACTATAGCCTATTTATTGCCTTACCTCCATAACTTGCTACATTTGCACACACTGTATATATATTTTCTGTTGTATTTTTTTGACTTTATGTTTTTTTACCCCATATGTAACTCTATGTTGTTGTTTTTATCGCACTGCTTTGCTTTATCTTGGCCAGGTCGCAGTTGTAAATGAGAACTTGTTCTCAACTGGCTTACCTGGTTAAATAAAGGTGAAAAAAAACACACAAAAAACATACACAGAGAGAGAGAGAGAGAGAGAGAGAGAGAGAGAGAGAGAGAGAGAGAGAGAGAGAGAGAGAGAGAGAGAGAGAGAGAGAGAGAGAGAGAGAGAGAGAGAAGAGAGAGAGAGGAGAGAGAGAGAGACAGAGAGAGAGACAGAGAGAGAGACAGAGAGAGAGAGAGAGAGAGAGAGAGAGAGAGAGAGAGAGAGAGAGAGAGAGAGAGAGAGAGAGAAATGGGTTAATATGTTCAGTACATCACTGTGGCCAATTCAATCCAAGCAGGTTGATAAAGCAACATATCCTATATTTTTCCTAATTTGTCACCATGAAGACAAGTAGATAATGTCAGGAACAGAACAGAGAGCAGTATACATTAGTTCCAACTTCATTAGTACCACATTATGTGTTATTGTAAATGTGTCAACATCAACCATACTATATTTACAAATACTCCTACTGTTCCTGTCTTGTGTAGTTAAGGTTGATGATGCTATAATACGCAGTGTGGTTCCACTGCACTGTGTGAGGCCTGTTGCTCTACTACATGCTATATCATTACTGTAGCCAGACTCAGACTGGTGTCTCAAATGAAACCCTATTCCCTATATAATTCACTATGTAGTAGTGCACTATATAGGGAATAGGATGCCATTTGGGCAGGCTGAGCCACCTAGGAGGCCTGTTCCTGCAGTGCCCACAGATGCTCTTGTCTTTATGTCCTCCCTCTCTGACACTCCCTTTAATAAGCTTTGTCATGCTCTTTAATTAAGTTCTGGCACTCCCTTAAATCAGAGTTGTTATGTGCTCATTAGTCCAGTTAGAAGCCTTTGACCTCGGTAGTCTGATCCAAAGACTGATCCCAATCTCATCGGTTTACCTGGAACTGGCTAGTATGTCCCATGTATGGTACCGACCCCCACCGGGAGTGACCTCCTCCCCCTACTTGGGGGATAACCAGGCCGGGCAGGGAGGCTGGGTTCCATGTCTACTAAGATACTACAGAAACACTGACCCAGTGCACTCATGGGCTTTATTTACTCACACACACTGAACACATTTTACATGTACATTTTAGTCATTTAGCAGACACTCTTATCCAGAGCAACTTACAGTTAGTGCATTCATCTTAAGATAGCTAGGTGGGACAACCACATATCACAGTCAGAGTAAGTTATTTTTTTCTCAATAAAGTAGCTATAGGCAAAGTCAGAGCTAGTAAGAAACAAAAGGAGAAAAAAAAGTCAAGTGCAAGTATCGGAGGGGGTTCGAGGGGGGGTGATGTGGGATTATTTAAGATACTCTTTGAAGAGGTAGGGTGTCAGATGTTTTAGGAAGATGGGCAGGGACTCTGCTGTTCTAGCTTCAGGGGGAAGCTGGTTCCACCAATGTGGTGCCACGATAGAGAAGAGCTTGGACTGGGCTGAGTGGGAGCTGCCCTCCCATAGGGGTGGGAGGGCCAAGAGACCAGAGGTGGCAGAAGAGAGTGCTCAGGTTGGGGTGTAGGTTTTGAGCATAGCCTGAAGGTAAGGAGGGGCAATTTATCTTGCTGTTCCGTAGGCAAGCACCATGGTCTTGTAGTGGATGCAAGCTTCGACTGGACGCCAATGGAGTGTTCGGAGGAGTGGGATGACATGGGAGAACTTGGGAAGGTTGAACACCAGGTGGGCTGCAGTGTTCTGGATAAGTTGCAGGGGTTTGATGGCACAAACAGGGAGCCCAGCCAACAGCGAGTTGCAGAAGTCCAGACGTAAGTCAACAAGTGCCTGGATTAGGACCTTCGCCGCTTCCTGTGTGAGGTAGGGTCGTACTCTACGGATGTTGTAGAGCATGAACCTGCAGGAGCGAGTCACTGCTTTGATATTTGCAGAGAACGACAGGGTGTTGTCCAGGGTCACGCCAAGGTTCTTTGCACTCTGGGAGGGGGACACCGAGATGGAGAGGTCTTGGAGCAGGCAGGCCTTCCCGGCATAACACGGCACAGCATGGCAGTTTGGTAACCCCATGCCATTATCACTGGTCCAGGACGTAGGTCATGCACATTGCGCAATGCTCAGTCAACAACACACATATACTAGGCACAGATGCAGGCTTGCATGCCCTCCAGCACATGTAGGCATGGATGCAGGTTTGTATTCATGTATTGTACTCACACATGCAGGAGTTGATTGTTTTAAGAGAGACCCATATACCTGGTGTTAGAGACAGGGGATGGCCATGATTCTGACGTTGAAGAACAGACCCTGGTTGGTCATCCACAACTCTTGCTCTTCTAGAGAAGACCAAGGAGGGGGGTGGGGTTTCAGTGATGGACAGAGTCACACTATAAGAGATAAGATATAGAAAAGTTCACATTGATAAACATCATCCATGACAGACTCACCTATGTCGTTGTCATCTTTCAAGGACTCAGTTCTGAATTTAAAAAAAATAATAAGCTATTTATTTTCAAATGCATCATTTTGTCTTTTGTCATTCTTTGTGAGATTCTCCCCCCACATATTTAGTCGGTTGATCTGCTACATCGGAGGCATTTTGGTTTCCTTCCAATGATCAATTAAGCCCACAGAGGCCTGTTTCAAATCAAATTCACACAGCTAATTACTACCAAACGTGGAGTACAGATTTTATAATCAGACAGACTTCTGTCACTTACTTTACTAGATCCAGCATCTCAGTCTGGACTTTCTTCACAGGAAGATAGGATAATTCACAGTCTTCAGGCCTGTAATCAGACATACCAAGATAGAGAGGGAGAGGAAGATGGAGAGGGAGAAGAGAGCAGACTTTAGATGGCTGGATTGGAGAAGAGGAAGGATGGTTCTCTAGAGACAGATTCATGTGTGATAAAGAGACTGTTCAAAAGGAAACCCTAGCTTTGAGAACAGGCAGGCAAGT
This sequence comes from Coregonus lavaretus, assembly GCF_964263955.1. Lineage (NCBI taxonomy): Eukaryota > Metazoa > Chordata > Actinopteri > Salmoniformes > Salmonidae > Coregonus > Coregonus lavaretus. The sequence continues at coordinate 28,735,657 of NC_140003.1, forward strand.
CTCTTTCCCTGGAGGCTTAGGCCAGACTTTATGAGGGAACGTGTGTGTGTGTGCGTGTGCGTGTGTGTGACTCTCTAGAGCAGGTGTATTCAACCCTTACCCTACGAGGTGCAGAGCTTGCTGGTTTTCTGTTCTACTTGATAATGAATTGCACCCACCTGATGTCCTAGGTCTAAGTAAGTCCCTGATTAGAGGGGAACAATGAAAAAATGCAGTGGAACTGGCTTCGAGGTCCAGAGTTGAGTTTTAGGGCTCTAGAGAGAGACTGTCTTACTTGAGGTTTGCTAGCGTTTTGATCACAGCAAACTCCCGTCTCTGCCCAGGTGGCATCCAGCGATGCCTTTCTGCCATGGCCAGCATCCGCCCACCAAAACCAAACACGGCAGAGAAGCCCAAACGCAGGAGGCGACCCAGAGAACTGAAACTACACACATCTACCTCCTGATGATGACCTGGAGAGAAACACAGACAGGAGACAAAGGGAGGGAAGAGAGAAGAAGAATAGATATCACAGATATCGATGAATGTACTGTTTGAAGTTGGCATCTTGATGCTGCAGCTTGAATGACATGCTTCTACTCGGTGATGGGTTCTCTGTCAGATATAGAGATAGAACCAGTACATGTATGGCCTACATTTAGTCCAGCAACAAAATGGCCAATTATTAACCTCTGGTTAATAACTTCCAATATATCAAACTATGCCATGGTCATTGTCATTGCTCTTGTGGCAATATAGGCTTCTGATGGTAGAGTCACAGGTCCCATCCTATTGGCCTATACACATTCCTGACCTCTTTCTGTCTCGCCCATATAATATATGGCTCCTGACCCCATATCTCATGAATATTCATGAAGGTTTAAAACATCCTGCCAGTTGGCCTTATTCACATGCATAAATATTGCTTAATTAGAAAACGAACAAGCCCTATATCGGCCAGTCGTTAACAAGCATTTCCACGCCTTGTTCGTATCAGGTGTTCTGTGTTGTTGTTTCGATTATTTTGCTTCTAACCCAAACATTTTGTCTGTGTGTTAATTGTCCCCCACGATGAAATCGGGCAGGGAACTGTGGATCTATGGATCTGTCTCCATCTGTACATTCGTTCATACGTTCGTTAGTCACACGCAATATCTCAGACAGAACTGGCCCGATTTTGATTAAACTTAGGTGAATGATGCGTCTTGCCATAGAGATCCGGCATTTACAAAATTACACTGATTGGCCAGATGGTGGCACTATAACAAGAAATTGAAAATGCAAACTTTGACCTAAAGTCATGAAATGTGTTACATAGGTCCCTCTCCTCACAAGGAAGACATTTGCCTCAGGGACCCATAAGGTCCGCCATGATGGATTTTCCTCCATTTAGAATTTTCTGAAAAACGCTACTGTTCTAGCACCGAATTACCGATCTACACGAAACTTGATATGTGACATCTATGGATAAAGGTCTCTCAGCGCAATATTTCCAGACTAGTAAGTAAAACAACATGGCTGCTATTGACCAACAAACATTCACGTGGATGTGGTCTGGAACATAAATGCATATAAATCAGTAAAGGATATTCGTATTATAACACAATTTGGTACACGTGTTGCAAACACTGCCGACTCAACATACGCAAGAACATTCATATTGACCACACGGTGGTGCTATAACGGGCACATGTTTATATTTCTTGATCTGTTTGACTTAGGGTGCTGAAATGTGGCACACATGCTCAGGGATATGAGTCTAGCTAACCCACGCGATATCTCCGACACCACTGGCCCAATTTTGACAAAACTAGGGTGAATGATGCGTCTTGCCATAGAGATCCGGCATTTACAAAATTACATTGATTGGCCCAAGGGGGGCGCTATAGTAATCAACTGTACATATGTTAGTCACAAGCAATATATCAGACACCACTGCCCAATCTTTATGAAACTTGGGTGAATGATGCATCTAACCATAGAAATTTGTAATTTACAAAATTAAACTGAAAAGCCCAAGGGGGGCGCTGCATCATTCGTGGGGGAGTACATGTTTAATGTTACCTTTTTTGACCATGGTTAGTGATACACCCAGCAGCCATATGAGACAGAACTTACTTATAACCAAGCTGTCACCAAGCTCCCTCTCTTGCAAGACTGATTGGAGAGGTCGTGTGGAGGGCTCTGTCCTTTTTCTTTCGCTTATTGCTTTCTTATTTCTATTTTCACATCGTTATTGTCCCCCACGATGAAATCGTAGGGAGGACTTGTTTCTAATCAGGCGCAATTCAGACATGACAAAACTTAAACTTAGGAAATGTTGTTAGTTTGCATTCCCTGAATAAGATGCTTAGACAGGGAGACAATCTGTTCATAATTTAATTATCTGATTCTCCTCCATATTGGTTATTCAGAATAAAGTGTGAATGCTATTCTGTGTAGAGGAATCTGAACACAATACCAATCATCTATCAACATAACCGCTGACAGAACTGGACTGACTGAACTGCATGGTCTATAGATGTTGCTAGAAGTCCCACCTAGCTCAGTGTTAGAGCTATGGATTACAGCACCATATGGCCTATAACGTAAAACAGAGAGGATTTACTGAAGACTAGGGTTATCTCGTGTAGTTGAGGTCAACATTTGTTTAATAATAGAAGTCTATTGTACCATGCGTGATTGTTTCAATAGGATTACACTTTGTACTGTACAATTTTCTGCATGGGATAGATGTTATTTTTTCATAACATTTCTAACTGATTTTAGTATACATTATACTGCATTTATAACAGGGATGCAGCTAATGCAAGAAACGTATTGTTTGAATGTCCATAAAAAAAAGGGCAAAATATTTCAGATTATTTTCTATTTTTCTATCACGTTGGAGAGTTCTCTACCTTAAGCACTACAGGAGAAATCTACAAATGATATTTTGTGTGGCATGTTTTCCAGTGAGCCCTGCTACTTTCTGTAATCTCGTCACAGCCCAATCCTCTTGCCTGTCAGGCTAAGCCCAGGAGAGGCTCACACAGCACCGCCAACACAACATACGAGACATTTCATTACCAGGAACTTCCATCCTCCTCCTCAGACACACAGACAGACAGAGAGAGAGACAGACAGACAGACAGACAGAGAGAGAGAGAGAGAGAGAGAGAGAGAGAGACATACAGACAGACGGACAGAGACAGAGACAGAGAGACAGACAGACAGACAGACAGACATACATAAAGACGGATGTATGCTAAGGTTTGTAATCTCCGAACACCAGAACCAAATATCACCCGCCCAAGCCAGCTAGTAGAATTGTTAACATTTATGTTAACAGTCTGTCACAAGAGACTCAGCGAGTGTGAGAAAGCCCTATCTACGGCGTGAGAGAAAATAGAGAACATGTGAGGGACAGGATGACAGCCCTTCCCCCTTGTTCTCCAGGGACTGTTCATTCTTCCAGGGGGCCTGTTAACCAGATCTAGTAGTCAGAAAACAATACCAGCAGCTCTGCTCAGGGCCTCCCACATCCCACAATGGCAGCGATGGAGCTAATTAAGGACTTTCAGCACCAGATTGCACCAACCGCTAGTTCCTCACCAACCATTCTATTGTGGCGAAGGAGACCCATATACTATTGAAACCCATACCTATGTGTACGCACGCAGACACACACACACAACATGGTCCAATTGTAAAGTAAATCTGCATACCATTTACATATTAATCCACTCAGTGTATATTTGAGCTACAGTGCCATTCGGAAAGTATTCAGACCCCTTGACTTTTTCCACATTTTGCTATGTTACAGCCTTATTCTAAAATTGATTAATAAAACAATTTCCTCATCAATCTACACACAATGCCCCATTATGACAAAGTGAAAACAGGTTTTTAGAAATGTTTGCAAATTTGTTAAAAACTAAAAACAGAAATACCTTATAAGTATTCATACCCTTTGCTATGAGACTCGAAATTGAGCTCAGGTGCATCCGGTTTCCATTGATCATCCTTGAGATGAGTCCACCTGTGGTAAATTCAATTGAATGGACATGATTTGGAAAGGCACACGCCTGTCTATGTAAGGTTCCACAGTTGACAGTGCATGTCAGAGCAAAAACCAAGCCATGAGGTCAAAGGAATTGTCCGTAGAGCTCCGAAACAGGATTGTGTCAAGGCACAGATCTGGGTAAGGGTACCAAAACATTTCTGCAGCATTGAAGGTCCCCAAGAACACAGTGGCCTCCATCATTCTTAAATGGAAGAAGTTTGGAACCAAAGACTCTTTCTAGAGCTGGCCGCCCAGCCAAACTGAGCAATCGGGGGAGAAGGGCCTTGGACAGGGAGGTGACCAAGAACCCAATGGTCACTCTGACAGAGCTATGGAGTTCCTCTGTGGAGATGGGAGAACCTTCCAGAAGGACAACCATCTCTGCAGCACTCCACCAATTAGGCCTTTATGGTAGAGTGGCCAGACGGAAGCCACTCCTCAGTAAAAGGCACATGACAGCCCGCTTGGAGTTTGCCAAAAGGCACCTAAAGACTCTCAGACCATGAGAAACAAGATTCTCTGGTCTGATGAAACCAAGATTGAACTCTTTGGCCTGAATGCCAAGCATCCCGTCTGGAGGAAACCTGGCACCATCCCTTCGGTGAAGCATGGTGGTGGCAGCATCATGCTGTGGGGATATTTTTCAGCGGCAGGGACTGGGAGACTAGTCAGGATCATGGCAAAGATGAACGGAGCAAAGTACAGAGAGATCCTTGATGAAAACCTGCTCCAGTGCTCAGGACCTCAGACTGGGGCGAAGGTTCACCTTCCAACAGGACAACGACCCTAAGCACACAGCCAAGACAAAGCAGGAGTGGCTTCAGGACAAGTCTCTGAATGTCCTTGAGTGGCCCAGCCAGAGCCCAGACTTGAACCCGATCGAACATCTCTGGGGAGACCTGAAAATAGCTGTGCAGCAATGCTCCCCATCCAACCTGACAGAGCTTGAGAGGATCTGCAGAGAAGAATGGGAGAAACTCCCCAAATACAGGAGTGCCAAGCTTGTAGCTTCATACCCAAGAAGACTCAAGGCTGTAATTGCTGCCAAAGGTGATTCAACAAAGTACTGAGTAAAGGGTCTGAATACTTATGTAAATGTGATATTTCAGTTTTTGTATTTTTAATAAATTAGCAAACATTTCTACAAACCAGTTTTTGCTTTGTCATTATGGGGTATTGTGTGCTGATTGATAAGGGAAAACAACTATTTAATAAATGTTTGAATAAGGCTGTAACCTAACAGAATGTGGAAAAAGTCAAGGGTTTGAATACTTTCCGAAGGCACTGCATATTAGATCCCTTTTCCATTGCTCAAGGTCTCTGTGTTATGAAGCAGCTTTATTATCAATAGCATTGTAGTGATGTCTACATCTTAAATGGGATAATACAGGAGAACATGAGAACGTACCCATGATGATGTGCATTGCAGCGGTGACAGGGTGCCGTATGCCATGGACAGAACACGCCACCATGTCAGTGGAGCCTGGAGAAAAAGAGATGCAGAACAACATCAGTGGAATGCCATACAAATGATATAGTCATCAAACAATAAGTAGTTCTCAAATGGGAAATGTCTCCACCATCCAGGTATTTCTGCTATTTGCATTCACTCATTCTCCTATCAATTCTCCTATTTAACAAACCTATGTCTGAGCATAATTATTGCAGAAGTAAGCCATCTGAATGTAGCAAGCTATCACGATTCTCAATGATACAAAAGACGAGGAAGTCTATGCAAACACAATGTATCCCACTATTTGTAGATGAGGTAGCTAGGGTTAATAATTAATTAATTAAACTTAATATTGTCTGGTGCCAATTAGGCCGAGTTTACCTTGCTGGCAGTGGTGGCCAGGATAGAACAGGTGTCTGTGTGTTTGTACTAATTATAGACATAGACAAACACACAGGACGGAGAGAGAGAGAGAGAGAGAGAGAGAGAGAGAGAGAGAGAGAGAGAGAGAGAGAGAGAGAGAGAGAGAGAAGAGAGAGAGAGATTTACTGTATATACAGAGAGATAAAGACAAAGCTAGAGACAAAGAGACAAAGAGAGAGAGAGCGATAGAAAGAGAAACGAGAGAAAGAGAGACAGAGATTTACTGTTTATACAGAGAGAGAGAGTGAGAGAGAGAGTGAAGAACAAACACCATTGTAAATACAACCCATATTTATGTTTATTTATTTTCCCATTTGTACTTTAACTATTTGCACATTGTTACAACACTGTATATATACATAATATGACATTTGAAATGTCTTTATTCTTTTGAAACTTCTGAGTGTAATGTTTACTGTTAATATTTATTGTTTATTTCACTTTTGTTTACTATCTACTTCACTTGCTTTGGCAATGTTAACACACGTTTCCCATGCCAATAAAGCCCTTAAATTGAATTGAAATTGAATTGAGAGGGAGAGAGAGAGGAGAGCAGAGAGACAGATAAAGAAAAAGAGAGAGAAAGATAGCAGAGAGAGAAAGAGAGAGCAGGTTGTCTCTGTCACTAGGTGAGTAGGCATTTCCTTTCAAGCTGCTATCTGTCATGTTGTTTGCTCAGATTAACAGGATATGAGAACTGATGTCTGTAAAGGAGTGCAGTACAGACAGATAGGACAGGCTGGGTGGGTGAGTTGCTGGGTGAGGGATTGACTTGTTCCTCCTCTCCTATGAAATGCAGTGGAGGCCTGAACAGCACCGAGCACATTTTTACATTTGTAGTCATTTAGCAGACGCTCTTATCCAGAGCGACTTACAGTTAGTGAGTGCATACATTTCTTATTTTTTCATACTGGCCCACCGTGGGTATTGAACCCACAACCCTGGCGTTGCAAACACCATGCTCTACCAACTGAGCTACACGGGACTATGCTCAGACAGGGGTGATGCTCAGACAGCTTGGCTACCGATAGATATTATATAGTGCTGACCTCTGACCTTCCAGTTCACTGCTACTATTACACTGTTACTGTAACAAAGTTGTTCCCAATGATACGATTTATTTTATAGTAATCTGGATATTCATTGCTACAATTACCGTTAATTGTATTAAGACAAGACATTCAATTGCAAGTGGGTTATATTTTCATTCAATATGTTGATTGGACTAAGACATTTCAAAATGTTTAGATGCTTAGGGGTAAGCATTGTAATGACATATTACGCATATTAACTCTCATTTGCATAGTGTGATTCATCTCTTCTTTACCCCATTGCATGGAATGCTTTTGTCCGTTATAATCCCTCTGAAAGTATTCCGACCCCTTGACTTTTTCCACATTTTGTTAGGATACAGCCTTATTCAAAAATCTATTAAAATGTGTTTTTCTCTCATCAATCTACACACAATACCATATAATTACAAAGTAAAAACTGTTTTGTATATATTTTTGCTAATTTATCAAATATAAAAAACTTAAATATCACATTTACATAAGTATTCAGACCATTTACTCAGTACCTTGTTGAAGCACCTTTGGCAGCGATTACAGCCTCGAGTCTT
>NC_140003.1:28748177-28763666 GCF_964263955.1 Coregonus lavaretus
TCTCACATTGACACGGCGGTTGGAAACAAAAATCTTAAATTTGGACTCATCAGACCAAAGGACAGATTTCCACCGGTCTAATGTCCATTGCTGGTGTTTCTAGGCCCAAGCACGTCTCTTCTTATTATTGGTGTCCTTTAGTAGTGGTTTCTTTGCAGCAATTCAACCATGAAGGCCTGATTCACACAGTCTCCTCTGATCAGTTGATGCTGACATGTGTCTGATACTTGAACTCTGTGAAGCATTTATTTGGGCTGCAATTTCTGAGGTGCAGTTATTCTAATGAACTTATCCTCTGCAGTAGAGGTAACTATGGGTCTTCCTTTCCTGTGGCGGTCCTCATGAGAGCCAGTTTCATCATAGCACTTTATGGTTTTTGCGACTGCACTTGAAGAAACTTTCAAATTTCTTTCAATTTTCCGGATTGACCTTCATGTCTTAAAGTAATGATGGACTGTCGTTTCTCTTTGCTTATTTGAGCTGTTCTTGCCATAATATGGACTTGGTCTTTTACCAAATAGGGCTATCTTCTGTATACCACCCCTACCTTGTCACAACACAACTGATTGGCTCAAACGCATTAAGAAGGAAAGAAATTCCACAAATTAACTTTTAACAAGGCACACCTGTTAATTGAAATTGCATTCCAGGTGACTACCTAATGAAGCTGGTTGATTGAATGCCAAGAGTGTGCAAAGCTGTCATCAAAGCAAAGGATGGCTACTTTGAAGAATCTCAAACATAAAATATATTTTGATTTGTTTAACACTTTTTTGGTTACTACATGATTCCATATGTGTTATTTCATAGTTTTGATATCTTCACTATTATTCAATAATGTAGAAAATAGTACAAATAAATAAAAACCCTGGAAAAGTAGGTGTGTCCAAACTTTTGACTGAGACTGTATATACCATATAGGTGCAGTGAAATGAGTTGTTTTACAGCAGCCTACTCCAATTGGCGGCCCGTAGGACAAATTTTATTTGGCCCCTGAGTTTTTGTGCAAAAAAAAAATACAATTGTTGTTGTTTTTATAATTGCTATATTGTTGGATATAAAATACTGTAAAAACACCAGCAAATCAGCTCCAAGTGATTTTAATTTTGGAAATCTGTTCCAAAGTATTCCCACGCATAATAGCGAGATATATGTGATTGTATACAAATGTAAGCAAGGTTTGAAATGATTATGTTTTAGTCAAATATTATATCTGTTAGGGCTTCTTGCGTTCAATTTGCAGTCTACAAATTTTTTGTAATTATGTTCCGGCCCCCTGACCATCCACTCAAGGAAAAATCATCCCGCGGCTGAATCTAGTTGATGATCAGCCATAGTAGTACAGCGCTCCTGGAGCAAATTAGGGTTAAGCGCATTGCTCAAGGACACATCTACAGATTTTTCACCTTGCCGGCTGAGGTATTCGAACCAGCGAGACTGCCGCCCTTAGCTCAATTTCAAAATCTCAGTAGACAAACAAATTCATTAAATGAAACAACTGTACGATAGATAATAAATATGGATATTGTTGAGAATATGAATATAATGGTTTACTTTGACAGTATTTTCTAAGTTCAAATGGTGTAATTTTGATAAACTGTGGAGTTCATTTATTATTTCCTTCAACAAAGGAGACATGATAGCATCCCTCCTTCAGTCTCAGGAGTGACATAGTCATAGTACAGCGGTGCTTATCTCTCCTCTCTCTCCTGTTTGTGACAAGACACTGTTCACAAATACTCCCGTGGGAACACCCACTAATGAAGAGAACCAGTGATCTCTGAGCGGCCAATTTGCAGCGAGTGCAGAGTGGCTGCTAACAACAGCACTCCATTTTACCACCCACTACCACAGCCTAGAATGACACGTGAAGGTCAAACTGTTGGCCCAAAAAGCCGGACTGGCCCACGGCAGCGTTGTTGATACCCTCGCTGCTGGCTGTGGTGTGTAGGGTCATTCATGATGTGTGTGTGTGTGTGTGTGTGTGTGTGTGTGTATGTTTGGCTATGAGGGTTTAATCCACCAATTATTGGAGTGATGAGCTCTCTTCATCCATGTTTCTCAAATGTCAAATTTCGAAGTTGTTCCAAAAGACACATTCTGAAGTGTTTAAAACTACAATATGTAACTTTTTGGGCGATCTGACCAAATTCACATAGAAATGTGAGTTATAGATCTGTCATTCTCATTGAAAGCAAGTGTAAGAAGCGGTAGATCTGTTTTATGTGCGCTATTTCTATGCTTCCCGTTCTTAAGTTTTGTTTTTGCATCTTTTACTTTCGGTTTTGTACACCAACTTCAAACAGCTGAAAGTACAATATTTTGGGTTATGGAAAATATATTTCACAGCGGTTTAGATGGTACAATGATTCTCTATACTATACTTGCTGATTTTGTCACATATAATGGCTTCAGAAAGTATTCACACCACTTGACTTTTTCCACATTTTGTGGTGTTATAGATAAAATTTAGATTTTTTTGTCCCCAGCCTACACACAATACCCCATAATGTCAACGTGGAAATATGTTTTTCAAAATGTTCCCAAATTAATAAAAAATTAAAAGCTGAAATGTCTTGAGTCAATGAGTATTCAACCGCTTTGTTATGGCAAGCCTAAACAAGTTCAGGAGTAAGAATTTACTTAACAAGTCACATAATAAGTTGCATGACTCACTCTGTGTGCAATAATAGTATTTAACATTATTTTTTTATGACTACCTCATCTCTGTACCCCCACACATAAAATTATCTGTAAGGTCCCTCAGTCGAGCAGTGAATTTTAAACACCGATTCAACCACAAAGACCAGGGAGGTTTTCCAATGCCTCGCAAAGAAGTGTAAAAAAAAAAAGCTGATATTAAATATCCCTTTGAGCATGGTGAAGTTATTAATTACACTTTGGATGGTGTATCAATACACCCAGTCACTACATGTCAAAGGCTGATGTGTATGCGGTGGTGGAGTCAGGCGCAGGACACAGAGGATAAGTAAAGACGACTCTACTAGAACACGAAATACGCACGAAAATAAACGTCTCCAACACTGGAGGGAAAAAACACCATATGCGTAAAATGGCACAATGAGTATAACACCGACACAAGGCATCCAAGACACGCGGACAATAACATACAAAGACAAAACATAAAACAGGTGAACTTATACGTGACATAATCAATACAGAATACGCAACAGGTGTACCCACTAGACATGACAAAACAAACATCGAAAACATCAAGCGGTAGTAGCTAGTACTCCGGGGACGACGAACGCCGAAGCCTGCCCAAGCAAGGAGGAGGAGCAGCCTCGGCGGCATCCGTGACAGTAACCCCCCCAGCCGTGCGCCGACCCCGGCCTCGGGGACGGCCAGGAGGACGCAGAGCAGGGCGCGTGGGTTGACTCCGGTGGAACTCCGTCAGGAGTGAGGGATCTAAAATGTCCCTCCTAGGCACCCAGCACCATTCCTCCGGACCGTACCCCTCCCACTCCACGAGATACTGCAGACCCCCCATCCGACGTCTCGAGTCCACGATGGACCGGACTGAGTACGCCGGAGCCCCCTCGATGTCCAGTGGGGGCGGAGGAGTCTCCCGTATCTCACTGTCCTGGAGTGGACCAGCTACCACCGGCCTGAGGAGAGACACATGGAATGAGGGGTTAATGTGATAATCATTAGGCAGTTGTAACCTGTAACATACCTCGTTCAATCTCCTCAGGACTTTAAATGGCCCCACAAACCGCCGACCCAGCTTCCGGCAGGGCAGGCGAAGGGGCAGGTTTCGAGTCGAGAGCCAGACTCGATCTCCAGGTGCGTACACTGGACCCTCACTGCGGTGGAGATCGGCGCTCGCCTTCTGCCTACGGATAGCCCGCTGCAGATGTACATGCACAGCGTTCCATGTCTCCTCCGAGCGCCGAAACCACTCATCCACCGCAGGAGCCTCGATCTGGCTCTGATGCCATGGTGCCAGAACCGGCTGATACCCCAACACACACTGGAAAGGGGTCAGATTCGTAGAGGAATGGCGTAGAGAGTTCTGGGCAATCTCTGCCCAGGGGATATACCCCGACCACTCCTCCTGCCGGTCCTGGCAATAAGATCTCAGAAACCTACCCACATCCTGGTTCACTCTCTCCACCTGCCCATTACTCTCAGGGTGGAAACCCGAGGTAAGGCTAACCGAGACCCCCAAGCGTTCCATGAACGCCCTCCAGACTCTAGAGGTGAATTGGGGACCCCGATCAGACACTATATCCTCGGGTACCCCGTAGTGCCGGAAGACGTGGGTAAACAAAGCCTCAGCAGTCTGTAGGGCAGTAGGGAGACCCTGCATTGGGATGAGACGACAGGCCTTAGAGAACCGATCCACAACGACCAGAATAGTGGTATTCCCCTGGGAAGGGGGAAGGTCCGTGACAAAGTCTATCGAGAGGTGAGACCACGGCCATTGTGGAACGGGTAGGGGTTGTAACTTCCCCCTGGGCAGGTGTCTAGGCGCCTTACACTGAGCGCACACCGAGCAGGAGGAGACATAAACCCTCACGTCCTTAGCCAATGTTGGCCACCAGTACTTTTCACTAAGGCAGTGCACTGTCCGGCCAATACCAGGATGTCCAGAGGAGGATGACGTATGAGCCCAATATATGAGACGATCACGAATCTCGAGCGGAACGTACTTCCGCCCCACTGGACACTCTGGAGGAGTAGGGTCGGTGCGTAACGCCCGCTCGATTTCCGCATCGACCTCCCACACCACCGGTGCCACCAGACAAGACTCCGGCAGTATGGGAGTGGGCTCAATGGACCTCTCCTCTGTGTCATATCGCCGGGACAGGGCGTCTGCCTTACCGTTCTGGGACCCTGGGATGTAAGTGAGCTTAAAAACAAACCGGGCCAGAAACATGGTCCACCTAGCCTGACGAGGGTTCAGTCTCCTAGCTGCCCGGATGTACTCCAGGTTACGATGGTCAGTCAGAATGAGAAAAGGGTGTTGAGCCCCCTCAAGCCAATGCCTCCACACCTTTAGGGCTTGAACCACGGCTAGCAGCTCCCTGTCCCCCACGTCATAATTACGTTCCGCCGGGCTGAGCTTCTTAGAGTAAAAAGCGCAGGGCCGGAGTTTAGGAGGCGTGCCTGAGCGTTGAGACAGTACAGCCCCAATACCGGCCTCTGACGCGTCCACCTTCACCTGGAACGCTAAAGCGGGGTCCGGATGTGCCAGCACTGGAGCTGAGGTGAACAGGTCCTTCAGTTTACCAAACGCCCTGTCCGCCTCAGCCGACCACTGCAAACGCACCGGTCCCCCCTTCAGCAGGGAGGTGATGGGAGCTGCTACCTGTCCAAAACCCCGGATAAACCTCCGGTAGTAATTGGCAAAACCCAAAAACCGCTGCACTTCCTTAACCGTGGTTGGAGTCTGCCAATTTCACACGGCTGAAACGCGGTCAATCTCCATCTCCACCCCTGACGCGGACAGTCGATGGCCCAGGAAGGAGATGGACTCCTGGAAAAACAGACATTTCTCTGCCTTGACATACAAGTCATGCTCCAACAGCCTACCCAACACTCGACGCACCAGGGCTACATGCTCGGCTCGTGTAGAAGAGTAAACTAGAATGTCGTCAATATACACCACTACACTCTGCCCATGCAAATCCCGGAAGATCTCGTCCACAAAGGATTGGAAGACTGAAGGAGCATTCATTAACCCGTATGGCATGACGAGATACTCATAGTGACCCGAGTTGGTACTAAATGCTGTCTTCCATTCATCTCCTTCCCTAATGCGCACCAAGTTGTAGGCGCTCCTGAGATCCAGTTTTGTGAAGAACCGCGCTCCGTGTAATGATTCCGTCATACTCGCAATCAACGGGAGAGGATAACTGTATTTAACAGTGATCTGATTGAGACTACGGTAATCAATACACGGGCACAACCCTCCATCCTTCTTCTTCACAAAAAAGAAACTCGAGGATGCGGGAGAAGTGGAGGGCCATATGTATCCCTGTCTCAGAGACTCGGCTATGTATGTCTGCATAGCCGCCGTCTCCTCTTGAGACAGAGGATACACATGACTACACGGAAGTGCAGCACCTGCCTGGAGGTCTATCGCACAATCCCCCTGTCTATGAGGTGGCAATCGCGTTGCGTCTTGCTGAACACGAGTGCCAAATCATCATACTCAGGAGGAATGTGCAGTGCGGGCACTTGGTTCGGACTTTCCACCGTGGTCGCCCCTACGGAAACACCTAGACACCGCCCGACACACTGGTCAGACCACTCCTTGAGAGCCCTCTGTTGCCACGAAATGGTGGGGTCATGGGCGATTAACCAAGGAAGCCCCAGCACCACAGGATACGCAGGAGAGTCGATCAGATACAACTGAATGATCTCCTCATGACCCCCCTGCGTCTTCATCTTTAGTGGCGCTGTGACCTCCCTAATCAACCCAGATCCCAACGGACGGCTATCTAGGGCATGGATAGGAAAGGGCACATCTACTGGTAGGAGGGGAATCCCTAACTTAACACAAAAATTACGATCAATAAAATTCCCAGCTGCGCCTGAATCGACTAGCGCCTTATGCTGGGAATGAGATGCAATCTGGGGAAACACTACTGGTATACACAGGTGAACAACAGAGAGCTCTGGGTGAGATGGGCGCCTACTCACCTGGAATGACTCCCCAGTGCGTGACCTGTTGCCTCGATCCCCTGGAGGCCCTCCCCAGCACCTAACCACAGTGTGTCCTCCACGGCCACAGTTGGTGCAGAGGACGGCCTGCCTCCGGATCTCTCTCCTCCTCTCTCTAGCGCCAGCACCCCCGAGCTCCATTGGGCTCGGCTCGGAGGTGCTGGGGGATGGAATGGACGGCCCCAACTCCGGACGTCCGCGGGTAGCCAGCAGGGTATCCAGACGGATTGACATGTCCACCAACTGATCGAAGTTTAGATTGGTGTCCCTGCAGGCCAACTCTTGTCGAACGTCCTCTCGCAGGCTGCACCGATAGTGGTCGATGAGGGCCCTCTCATTCCACCCCGCATCCGCTGCTAGAGTCCGGAAGTCCAGGGCGAACTCCTGTGCGCTCCTCTTCCCCTGTCGGAGGTGGAACAGACGCTCCCCCGCCGCTTTACCCTCTGGGGGATGATCGAAAACAGCCCTGAAGCGGCGGGAGAACTCCGCGTTGCTGATGGTGGCGGCGTCTATTCCCCTCCATTCGGCATTGGCCCACTCCAAAGCCTTGCCGGATAGACAGGAGATGAGGGCGGAAACGCTCTCGTATCCCGAGGGCGCCGGGTGTATGGTGGCCAGGTAGAGTTCCACTTGAAGTGGGAACCCCTGACACCCGGCTGCGGTGCCATCATATGCCCTTGGGAGCGAGAGCCGAATCCCACTGGACTCCTCCTTTCCCATCGGCGCAGGGTGTCCATCACGTCTTGCATGGCGGAGCCGAGTCGATGGATCATGGCGTCCTGGCTGCTGACCCGATCCTCCAGTGACTCGGGCACCACCGCTGCTCCTGCTGACTCCATGGGTTGGTATGTTATTCTGTCAAAGGCTGATGTGTATGCGGTGGTGGAGTCAGGCGCAGGACACAGAGGATAAGTAAAGACGACTTTACTAGAACACGAAATACGCACGAAAATAAACGTCTCCAACACTGGAGGGAAAAAACACCATATGCGTAAAATGACACAATGAGTATAACACCGACACAAGGCATCCAAGACACGCGGACAATAACATACAAAGACAAAACATAAAACAGGTGAACTTATACGTGACATAATCAATACAGAATACGTAACAGGTGTACCCACTAGACATGACAAAACAAACATCGAAAACATCAAGCGGTAGTAGCTAGTACTCCGGGGACGACGAACGCCGAAGCCTGCCCGAGCAAGGAGGAGGAGCAGCCTCGGCGGCATCAGTGACACTACAAAGATACAGGCATCCTTCCTAACTAAGTTGCCAGAGAGGAAGGAAGCCACTCAGGGATTTCACCATAAGGCCAATGTTGACTTTAAAACAGTTACAGAGTTGAATGGCTCTGATAGGAGAAAACTGAGGCTGGATCAACAACATTGTAGTTACTCCACAATACTAACCTAATTGACAGAGTGAAAAGAAAGAAGCCGGTACAGAATAAAAATATCTAAAACATGCATCCTGTTTGCAACAAGGCACTAAAGTAATACTGCAAAAAATGTGGCAAAGCAATTAACTTTTTGTCCTGAATACAAAGTGTTATGTTTGGGACAAATCCAATACAACACATTACTGAGTACCACTATCCATATTTTCAAGCATAGTGGTGGCTGCATGATGTTATGGGTATGCTTGTAATCGTTAAGGACTTGAAAGTAAGCACAGGCTAAATCCTAGATGAAAACCTGGTTCAGTCTGCTTTCCACCAGACACTGGGAGATGAATTCACCTTTCAGCAGGACAATAACCTAAAAACACAAGGCCAAATCTACACTGGAGTTGTATCCCAAGAAGACGGTGAATGATCCTGAGTGGCCGAGTTACAGTTTTGACTTAAATCTACTTGAAAATCTATGGTAAGACCTGACAATAGTTGTCTAGCAATGATCAACAACCAACTTGACAAAGCTTGAAGAATTCTGAAAAGAGTAATGGGCAAATGTTGCACAATCCAGGTGTGGAAAGCTCTTAGACTTACCCTGAAAGACTCACAGCTGTAATCGCTGCCAAAAGTGTTTCTACAAAGTATTGACTTAGGGGTGTGAATACTTATGTAAATTAGATATTTCTGTAATTAATTTTCAATACATTTGCAAAAATAAAAATATAAAAAACAACTTTCTATCTCTGGATTTGAACATGCAACCTTTGGAATAAGTGGCAACCTTTGGAATAAGAGGCAGATGCTTACGGGTTAAGGTTTGGGATAGGCTTAAAACTAAAATATCAAAAACAACTTTCTATCGCTGGATTCGAACATGCAACCTTTGGAATCAGATGCTTACACCATCTACCATCCCCATCCACAACACCCTAGCAAAACCGAAACCCTAGTGGCCGGTTTCCATGTCATCTCCCGACGTCCTCAGACATGGATGGATGTCGAATACTGACTTGTATCACGGGTGACCTGCCTGCTCTATAACCATCTACTACTGCATGAGGTTCACACATGAGCCACATGCATTTTCAATAGTTGATGGACAGCCAATTTTCACCATTCTAAAGTGGAATAGAATGCCGTATAATTGTGGTTCCATCTCGAATACAAGGCAATTATCTCCCAGTGCAATCAAACCAAATTGCAATTAAACCATGTTGAAAATGATACCCTTGCTTGAACGACCAGTTTGTTTTCAATGGAGGAGTAAATAACTCTCTCTATGGAAATGTCATTGACATTAGACAATATTGTGATGTTTGTCAATTACATGGTCCTGAATCAGTTTTGATTGGATAAGAAATCACTTAGCTCTATTAACACAATTTCACAATGCTCAAATTTGAGAAGCCTCTGCTATGCTTCAAGAAAACGTTTAAAACCATATGACCTCTATGGACTGATGGTGTGTAATAGTATACAAGCAAAAACCATTCAAATCAATATGGTGTTGTATTAGCGGATGTACACTTCATAAACTACATGGTCATCTCATCACCCGGAGAAAAACTGTTCTAAATATTGGGTGAGGATTGAGAACAGCTGCAGAAGAGAGAGGTCAAGCCATCCTTGCTCCTCACCTGCTGGTATTAGCCCTAGAGGAAGTGGTGCTCGGACAGGCGTAAACATGGAGTCTGTGTCCCTGCCTGACTCCATCTGGGCCCGTAGCAACAACCCATGGGCCACCTCGGCCACCGAGCCATCCCCACCGACAACCACAACCCTGGAGAAAACACACACATGCATGAGATACAGCACACGCATAAATCGGCCACGAGTCGTCGACGCCGACACACACCACCCTGAAGGATAAAGTACAACGTTACACACACACAGAGCAACACACACATACACACACACACACACAGAGCATGAAACAGTGCACTTCAATGCAGCTCAGGGTAAATGCATGAGTAAGGACTTCCTACCCTCAGCCTATGTAGCTGAGGTAAACATGACATACTGACATAGCAAGATAAATCAGTCATATTAATCACCTGACTAAACAGAGAACACATCTGTAATGCAGGTCATGGCCAGACAGACAGGCGCATACACACGCAAGAACGCACACACACACAGATACAGACACGCACGCACGCATGCACACACACACACACACACACACACACACACACAGGCCTACTGTCTACACTGTGCTGGTTGACCTAGACCTGTTTAGTATATAAGTCAAATCCATTTCAATTAATTGAAATGATAATTTCCATTAAATGTATTGAATAGTCAGATTATGTCATGGCTGCAGCATTTTCCAGTAATTGGTTAAAATCTGTTAGCCTGAGCCTATTAAGCTCCTATAAGCACATTACTAATAAATGTACACTGATGAAAGCTTATTACAGTTCATTTCAGAAATGCTTTTGAACAATACCTTATTCTACCGTTTCTAAAAAGATTAGTTTAGCCTCCAATCCATGGCTAGTTGTAATTAAAGGGTGATTATATTGTGTACAAATGTATTATAGTATTTTATTGGCCCCTCCCATTGGATTATTTGCCTGTTACTAAGGTTTTGATATTGAGCTGTAGTTTACATTTTACATTTACATTTTAGTCATTTAGCAGACGATCTTATCCAGAGCGACTTACAGTTAGTGAGTGCATACAGTTTTTCATACTGGTCCCCCGTGGGAATCGAACCCACAACCCTGGCGTTGCAAGCGCCATGGTCTACCAACTGAGGCCCTGGTCAAAAGTAGTGCACTTTAAAGAAAATAGTGTGCCATTTGGGTCACAACCCATGTAACAGGGACTTCGTGGAAAAACAGTGGTAAAGAATATATTGTTTTCCTTAAACACAGAGATTAATGAGTTATGATCTGTTAATGAAGACATGTGTGATTTGCGTTATATGCCTTCGCAACACTTCTCAGTCTTCTGGGGTTAATTAAGCTGGGGTTGACAAGACAAAGAGGAGATGATCTAGAATAAGACCACTGTGAAGGACCCTGTATCTAGAACACCACATCCTCTATGGGGAATATGTCTTCCACACAGAAAGTGTCTCCTTAAGCGGACTACTCTAGAAAACCTCATCCTCTATGGGGAATATGTCTTCCACACAGAAAGCTTCCCCCTTAAGTTCTCTACTCTAGAAATCTCATCCTCTATAGGGAATATACTGTACGTCTTCCACACAGAAAGCTTCCCCCTTAAGTTCGCTACTCTAGAAATCTCATCCTCTATAGGGAATATACTGTACGTCTTCCACACAGTCTGTGAAAGCTTCCTATATAGCTAGACACAATTCCTTTCTACCCAAAGTAGAACCGCTCTAAAAAACCTTTTTGAAAAGCCACCTCCATAGAGACGGACATCCAATAACTTAAAATGTTGTGTGAAATAAGCATTGTGTTCATCCTGTACAATCAGGTTGTGACTCTGATTGAAGTGCATGTTATGCTGTCTCTGACTAGTTTGAGGGATATTGCAAATAAATTAGACGTTACATGACACTTGTATTAGTAATACCACAGCTTCCCTGCTTAAAGATTATCCTGTTCAACAAACAACTGAACAAGGCTATGTTGGGTTAAGTAGTTTAGCTTGAATCTTCAGGGACTTACCCAGTGATTTTGCCATGCAAACAGAACATATGTTTGACTCTTCACGTCAACCATAAATCCAAACATAACAACCTACAGTACATAGGCTACATAGTACCGTGTAGCTCAGTTGGTAGAGCATGGCGCTTGCAACGCCAGGGTTGTGGGTTCGTTTCCCACGGGGGGCCAGTATGAAAATGTATGCACTCACTAACTGTAAGTCGCTCTGGATAAGAGCGTCTGGTAAATTACTAAAATGTAAATGTAAGTACACAATACACATTTGTTCTTATCATGTAAAAAATATTGAGATATTCATTGCGATATTGGTTGTGTATACATGTCATAATGTGTGTAATATATGTGGGCCACAGTAATGAGGTTGTGAGAGCAGGACAGAAGGATCATGAGCTCAGCTTTTCTACCAGTCACCCTTCACACCTGCTCCATCTGTCCCTCATATCAGACCTGCAGAGCATGAGCCAGACATCCCTCCATCTTTCCCCTCTCCCTCCCCTGCCTACCTCCCACCCCTACATCTTCTTCATGCCTCTACCTCCCTCCTCCTCCTTCTCCTCCTTCCCCACCCTGCCCCCTACCCCTTTCTCCCCTACCCCTCCTAAGGGTGGGGTGGTGGTGTAGACTAGTCTGAGCTGATCCGCTGAGCGACACCAATGCAGCAACCCTGATTTAACAGGAGCTACCTAAGAGGATCTAATTGTGACTGTAATGTAGACACATGGGAGCTATGGTGTGGCAGTGTGGTGTAAAAACGCACACACACACATGCACACACGCGGACAGGGAGAGAACGCATACACACGCACACACACACACCAGCAGTCTGCTGGACGGAAGGTACTTCATCACTGCTTCCAGAACAAGTAATTAAAGTGCCACCTGCCGTGCCCACACCGGAGAGGACACACACACACCCACACACTCCTTTACAGGAGACTGCCTCGGCTGGGTCGACTTGGTCCCCCGGCACACTGTTCTAATCATAGTACTTTCACTAATTTTAAAAAAACCTGGACTCTCCCTTCCTTCACTGTCTCTCTCTCTACTCTCTCTCTCTCCTCTCTCTCTCCTTTTCTCTCTCGCTCTCCTTCTCTCGCTCTCCTTCTATCTCTCTCTCGCTCTCTGTAGCTCTGCTTTTTATTACAGCTACTCTAAATGTCACCATAAGAAAATAAACAGAACAGACCATACCACAGAAATGGCATTACTTCCTCATCTGGCTTTGACTCTGTGCCATCATCCATTCCCATCCCTCCATCTCCATCCCTCCATCTCCATCCCTCCATTCCCATCCCTCCATCTCCATCCCTCCATCTCATCCCTCCATCTCCATCCCTCCATCTCCATCCCTCCATCTCCATCCCTCCATCTCCATCCCTCCATCTCCATCCCTCCATCTCCATCCCTCCATCTCCATCACTCCATCTCCATCCCCATCCCTCCATCTCCATCTCCATACCTCCATCTCATCCCTCCATTCCCATCCCTCCATCTCCATCCCTCTATCTCCATCCCTCCATCTCCATCCCCATCCCTCCATCTCCATACCTCCATCCCTCCATCTCCATCCCTCCATCTCCATCCCTCCATCTCCATCCCTCCATCTCCATCCCTCCATCTCCATCCCTCCATCTCCATCCTTCCATCTCATCCCTCCATCTCCATCCCATCCCTCCATCTCCATCTTTCCATCTCCATCCCTCCATCTCATCCCTCCATCTCCATCCCCATCCCTCCATCTCATCTCCATACCTCCATCCCTCCATCTCCATCTCCATCCCTCCATCTCATCCCTCCATCCCCATCCCTCCATCCCCATCCCTCCATCTCCATCCCTCCATTCCCATCCCTCCATTCCCATCCCTCCATCTTCATCCCTCCATCTCCATCCCTCCATTCCCATCCCTCCATCTCCATTTCTCCATCTCCATCCCTCCATCTCATTCCTCCATCTCCATCCCTCCATCTCCATCTCCATCCCTCCATCTCCATCCCTCCATCTCCATCCCTCCATCTCCATCCCTCCATCTCCATCTCTCCACCCTCATCCCCACCCTCACATCACAGCCCAGTATAATACCTCATATTAATTAGAATCTCGCCATGATGATTACTCAACTCCATATCAATGTGGTGTTTTTGTTTACCTACCTAACCCCTTAATAAAGAAAATAATAAAGTGATTGGCTTTATTAATTGCAGTCCCGTACTGGGAGCACTGGCTCAGATCAGTGTATTGGTTCGTTTTCTTTCTGTCTGATATCATTTTATGGAGAGGATTTATATGGACCATCTAACAGATTGTGTGGCACGCAAACCTACCCGTCATATCCATCCAAGTTAGATTATTTCAGAACGGATAAAGTGTGCCCTTTTCTTTCAGTGACTGTGAAGAGAGAAAGACAAGAGAAAATACATCAATGTGTTAATGAATGAAATCTTAAATCAGAGGGCTGGGCTGGCACAAAAACATGGCTTTTAGTATCTCTATCCAATGTTAGTTTGGCACATGACTGATGAACATATGGGGGTGGCTGTAAAGCACAATTTATACTTGCATGCGGTTTGCATTTTTAATCAAGAAAAGAGAAGCAGTGCAAAGAGGCTGCCTCCTGAGTGTCAATGCTTCTCTCACGTATGCAAAACAAGGTCAGTAATGCCACTACTCGTGTTCATTATTTGTTTATAACACGTGTAGTTGGTGTGGATATTTTAAATCCTTTGCAATACTGATGTTCATTATTTAGTAATAACACATGTGTAGTTGGTGTGTTTTGTCAGGCAGAAAGAGGTCAAACGTTTGGGGGGGAAGGACATCCGAGGGACACAGTGACACTAATATGATGTAAAACAGCACTGGAGCGAGTTGATACATTGACAATTTGGGATGTGGGCATATCCACAGTGGGGGTGTGGGGGAGACAGGAAGGAGAGAGGATGGCACGCCAGGGAGAGGAGAGGAGCACCCGTTTCCCCACCCAGTTCTCCAGAGACTAGGTAACTGTCACTTTGCATCGCTGTCCTTAACACACACACACAGATACAATCACACCCCCCCCCCCCCCCCCCCCCCCCCACCCCACACCTCAGCCCCCACCCGACACACACACCCACAAAGGGAGATGTCAGTGAATAGTGAATATGAGGGAACAGGGTTCCATACCGCAGATGGCATTACATGGCCTTGCCCCACTTAGCATTTCTGGGGCACCTCCTCTCCGTCGGAGCAGGTTAGTCCCAGCTGTACCCACCATCACACACACACGCACACCCTTGCACACACACACACACAACCATCACAGGCTTCACCATGATGGATGTGACACTTGCAGATGAGGTTTTGTTGTGTGAGAATGTGTATCATTATCTATCTGCAGGACCACATGGATATTTCATTCCTGGTCTCTGTCTCTGGTACCAGTGCCTACCACTGCAGTTGTATTGTCACATGGAAATGTTAGGTGGACATATCACTGAGTGTACAAAACATCCAGGTGAAAGCTATGATCCCTTATTGATGTCACCTGTTAAATCCACTTCAATCAGTGTAGATGAAGAAGACAGGTTAAAGAAGGAGCTTTAAGCCTTGAGATAATTGAGACATGGATTGTGTATGTGTGCCATTCAGAGGGTGAATGGGCAAGGCAAAATATTTAAGTGCCTTTGAATGGGGTATGGTAGTAGGTGCCAGCTGCACAGGTTTGTGTCAAGAACTGCAACGCTGCTGTGGTTTTCATGCTCAACAGTTTC
>NC_140003.1:28763866-28840018 GCF_964263955.1 Coregonus lavaretus
GCCCAGTCCCTCCACGAACCCCCACCCGAGTCCCCTCCCCACCCGGCCATCTCCAGATTTACCCCCTCAAGCAGGGGGATCACCGTGCTGAGGCTCTAGATCTGGTGCCCAACACACACACACACACAACCCTCCCTCAATATGTGCTCTGCCCCCCAACCCAACCCAATCCTCCCTCCATGCTGGATAAACGGACCAGATATTTGGGATTATTTGGGCTGTGTGTGTACAGTCTGTATTATTTTTAATAATCCAATTCACCCACAGAGAGATGTAGATGTAGGCAGAATTAAAAAATCCCCCAGACTTCATCAGGATTTATTCACAGTACTTTAACAACTGTGTTGTGAATATAATAACTGTGTTGTGAATATAATAACTGTGTTGTGTATATAATAACTGTGTTGTGAATATAATAACTGTGTTGTGAATATAATAACTGTGTTGTGAATATAATAGCAATTGTTATCTGCGTGTGATTTGGGTTAATAAAATAAATAAATAAATACTGTATTTGGAAATCCTTAAATAATCCCAAAAAAACAATGGGAATGTGTCTCTGGTTACTTTCACAAAAGGTTACCATTATGAACTTTATGAATATGTATTAGCACTAAGTACATTATAAACCAAAATATTACAAAAAATAACATACTGTAAGTACAGTGAAGAGATGTATAGCAGCATATGTGTTTTCACTGTAGCTGATAATCCTGTGCGTTATATTGCTGGTGTGTTTTCACTGTAGCTGATAATCCTGTGTGTTATATTGCTGGTGTGTTTTCACTGTAGCTGATAATCCTGTGTGTTATATTGCTGGTGTGTTTTCACTGTAGCTGATAATCCTGTGCGTTATATTGCTGGTGTGTTTTCACTGTAGCTGATAATCCTGTGCGTTATATTGCTGGTGTGTTTTCACTGTAGCTGATAATCCTGTGCGTTATATTGCTGGTGTGTTTTCACTGTAGCTGATAATCCTGTGTGTTATATTGCTGGTGTGTTTTCACTGTAGCTGATAATCCTGTGTGTTATATTGCTGGTGTGTTTTCACTGTAGCTGATAATCCTGTGCGTTATATTGCTGGTGTGTTTTCACTGTAGCTGATAATCCTGTGTGTTATATTGCTGGTGTGTTTTCACTGTAGCTGATAATCCTGTGTGTTATATTGCTGGTGTGTTTTCTTTTATAAATGCGGTGTGTATGTGTCAGACAGTGACATGTGTTCTGTGCTTCAACAATGACTGATAACACCTCTAGTGTGGGGTTTGGTGTGACAGCACAGACAAGGCCAGATAGACAGACAGAGAGAAAGACAGACATAAAGATACACAGACAGTTAAAGTCAGACAGACAGACAGACAGAGACAGACGCGGTCAGACAGACAGACAGAAGGGGCCAGTCTGTGGGGAATACACTAAGACAGGAACGGTACTCCATCCAGTGAAAGTGATATGGCTGTGATACCTTTGTTACGGAGGACAGCATCTGCTACTCTCTGTTTCATCCTCCGCAGAGAGAGAGGAGACAGATATACACACACTACTGCTCTCCCACGGTGATGAGAGCCCACACACACACACACACACACACACACTCCCTATTATATGCTCTCCCACGTAACACATGCTCACTCACACACTATTTTCACACTAACTTACTGTTCATGATCTCTTACTCTCCTACTCATCTAACTTACTTACTGTCTTCCATGATCAAATGAAATCACTCAATCACCAACTCCCTGATCCACTTCCTTTCTGTATCCATCACACACACCTCAATCCCTTACTCACTCACTCATTCACCCACTCATTCATTTTGCTACATTATATCCACACAATTCACCCTCTAACTGATTAACTTGACTCGCCCAGGGGGAAGTTTTCTCCACCTCACCAAACTAAGTATACAAAGACCAACAGAAAACATTGTTGACTAAGCTAGGTTGAGCGAGGGACTGCTATCTATTCAGAGGAGCTGACAAAAATGTGGTGTCTCCATGGATACACATGGTGAGTTAATGGAAAGCCTGTTAATGTGTAACATTATACACTCAGCTAGCAAGCAGGGACCAGGGTAACCTTCTACACTAATCCAGTCAGCTAGCAGACAGGGACCAGGGTAACCTTCTACACTAATCCAGTCAGCTAGCAGACAGGGACCAGGCTAACATTCTACACTCATCCAGTCAACTAGCAGACAGGGACCAGGGTAACATTCTACACTAATCCAGTCAACTAGCAGACAGGGACCAGGGTAACCTTCTACACTCATCCAGTCAGCTAGCAGACAGGGACCAGGGTAACATTCTACACTCATCCAGTCAACTAGCAGACAGGGACCAGGGTAACATTCTACACTAATCCAGTCAACTAGCAGACAGGGACCAGGGTAACCTTCTACACTCATCCAGTCAGCTAGCAGACAGGGACCAGGGTAACATTCTACACTCATCCAGTCAACTAGCAGACAGGGACCAGGGTAACATTCTACACTCATCCAGTCAGCTAGCAGACAGGGACCAGGATAACATTCTACACTAATCCAGTCAGCTAGCAGGCAGGGACCAGGATAACATTCTACACTAATCCAGTCAGCTAGCAGGCAGGGACCAGGATAACATTCTACACTAATCCAGTCAACTAGCAGGCAGGGACCAGGGTAACATTCTACACTAATCCAGTCAGCTAGCAGACAGGGACCAGGTTAACATTCTACACTCATCCAGTCAGCTAGCAGGCAGGGACCAGGGTAATATTCTACAATAATCCAGTCAGCTAGCAGGCAGGGACCAGGGTAACATTCTACACTCATCCACTCAGCTAGCCGACAGGGACCAGGGTAATATTCTACACTAATCCAGTCAGCTACCAGACAGGGACCAGGGTAACATTCTACACTAATCCAGTCAGCTAGCAGACAGGGACCAGAGTAACGTCCTTCATACACTCATCCAACCAGGAAGAGTACTAATATCCTACAGAGGATATGACCACATCAGGATAGGGGAGGTTGCTGGACACATGCTGACAAATAGGTTATCTGTTATCTGCTGTAAAGCAATTTAATTCATGAACTTTATGCAACTGTCACGACTTCGGCCGAGGCTGCCTCCACTCCTTGTTCGGGCAGGCTTTGGCGTTCGTCGTCACTGGCTTACTAACCACTGCCGCCCAATCATCATCACAATTGTCTTGTCTTGTCAATCACACACACCTGGTTCCTATCCCCCAATTAGTCCGTATATAAGTGTTCCCTCTGCCCCCTTGTCCTTGTGGGTGATTGTTATTTGTGAGAGTAGTGTAGCTCGGTGGAGCTACTCGTAACATATTGTTGCCAGGGTAGATTTTCCCCTGTGCCTATGTATATTTGGATATCCGTTACAGTGTATTTGCCAGGGATGATAGTTTCCCCTGTGCCTGTTTCGTTGATCGCTATTTGAGAGCATTTGTGTGTCTACGAAGGAATAAACTCTGTATTCGGTGATTACCCTCCTGCGCCTGACTCCTTTCCATCACACTCATCACAGCAACTGATTGTACTAACTTTTTGCATATGATAAATACGGTTCTAAGGACAGGCGGAGCTACTCAGAGACTCCTACTCTGAGACTCCTACTCTGAGACTCCTACTCTGAGACTCCTACTCTGAGACTCCTACTCTGAGACCCCTACTCTGAGACCCCTACTCTGAGATGCTTTATGAATACGGCCCCAGATGTTTAGTTTTTTAGCCTCTCTGATAGAAGGTGATTATAAAGTCTCAGTGACACATTAAGCGGTGGATTTTATGCTCCTGTGTGCTCTGAGATGTGAAGTCTCTGTCTCTCAGCTCCTTCATTAGAGTTCCTCCAGACAGCCTTAGCCAGGTTCTCTGTGTGTGTCCGTCCTGAAGAACAGAGGCATGCTGCTATCTGATACTACATTAGCTTCCCACATTAGCTAACTGACCTGCCTGCCTGGGAGAGAAATGCATTACTTTGGGCCACATGTCACCTTGGTCCGCGCCACGCATGACTGCCTGTTAAAATTATACCTTGATAGCCTCACACAATGGAACATAAAGGACGGTGTGCTAGCTCCTCCTCTCTCTCGCTCTCTCTGTTTTCCACAGGAGGATGTCTTTTGTTTTATTATAAGGCTGTTGTTAAGTCAGTGGTGCTGCTGAATAATTTCTCCCTCAGGGGGAATTTAAACAGTGGTATGCTGGATTACAGGAGCTCTCACCTGTTACAGTGGGAATGGTGTATCCCTGCGCCCTCGTTTCCCAGGGAGCCTCTAATAACGTCGCACAATGAAGGGAGTGTCTCAGCTGACAGTTAAACACAAAAGGTGCTGCTGTATAACCCCGTCTCCCTCCTTGCCTTTTTTTTAATCAACCCCTCTCTCTCCTTTCCTAGAGATGGATTCTGAATGCTGGAAACCAAATGGAGGCATTGCCTTGGCCAGTGCTGTGGTCTTTGCTGGGCCATCGCAGTGACAAGCCATGTGATGTGGTCTGACACATGAGGTGCCGTGGTCCATCTGAGGGTGTCAGCCACCAGATTAAACCAGCCGTCAGTCGTCTAGTAATGTCACCAGCCCGGTCACAGACAGACCAGCATGTGTAGAGGCCAGCGCTAACAATGGCAGCACCTGTACAATGGCAGGATGTCCGTGTCTTTCTCATACCCTTGCCTTGTGCGAGCGGAGCGATGCTGTGTAGAGCTACAATCCTACAATCACCTCCATGGCATTTTTAAAGCCCCTTTCTTTCACAGATTAGTGGGTCCTGTGTTGGGCAGGTCAATCAGACCAACCAGGCCCCTCATAGCCCACACCAGGCCGTCTGCCCTCTCTGGACAGATAATGTGGCCTTGGTGCTCTTGTCAAAGTGGATGGTCACACTCCTGCATCAAGTTTAACTTTATTGTTGTTGTAGCTAAAGGCCCTCAGGGGGGGGGGGGGGGGGAGAGAGAGAGGAGAGAGAGAGAGAGAGAGAGAGAGAGAGAGAGAGAGAGAGAGAGAGAGAGAGAGGGGAGAGAGAGAGAGGGAGAGAGAGAGAGAGAGAGAGAGAGAGAGAGAGAGAGAGAGAGAGAGAGAGAGAGAGAGAGAGAGAGAGAGAGAGAGGAGAAAAAGAGAGAGAGAGAGAGAGAGAGAGAGAGAGAGAGAGAGAGAGAGAGAGAGGAGAGAAAAAGAGAGAGAGGGGGAAAAGCTCAGAGTTCAACTTAGAGTTGATCCATTGGCCATTGTCCTCTAAACTGAATTAATTTGTCTATTGATAAGTCATAGTGTGAGAGCTACATAAACCCCTTAGCTAAGTTGTTTAACAACAGAATGGAAAATATTTTTTTTACCCTTTATGTTTTAACTCTTTGTATAGAGCCTATATGAATATATGCATGATTCATGTAGTTGATGGCTATTATTTAATCGTATATAACATTATATGTCTATTGTTGATAAGGACAAGAAGGTCTGTTATGCCCTTAATTTACTTTTGTACTTACTTAGGCCTTGTTGTGCCAGGTGAAGGCTAAGGCCTCTGCATTATGCTCCTAATACCACCTTTTAGCAGGGTCAATATTTTGAGCCGCAGTGGATCTTTGTCAGATCAAACCAGAGCCGTATATTTATTTAGTACATGAATCTGTGTCAAACCATATTCGCCCAGCACCTGAGTGTAATGAGATGCAGGTTTTATAACAACCAATATCTCTTGTTGATTTAATTTAGTAGTGCAAATGCACTGCCACTGTGTTACATAAAAGGCGAAACTGCTTGTAGTTCAGCACTCCTCTTCTAAAATGCTTTTTGAATACGGGCCCAGGCTTAGTTTCATAAGATGATATTTTCTGCATCATATTAACCAAAAAATGCCAGATAATATCAAATTGTTGTTTTTTCCATTTCTAATCAATTAATTCTTGTTTTTGTATGTTTTTTCTTCATAAATAAGACTATTCAGTGTCCTGTAGGCCACCTCAAGGCATGTGGTTTTAATTATGTTAATAAATTCATGTTAAAGTACAAAGTACTTGCAGCCCCCTCACACAAAAACCAAAGGTCTACGTCCCAAATGACACCCTATTCCTTACATAGTGCACTACTTTTGACCAGACGCCTTGGTCAAAATCAGTTCACTATATAGAGAATAGGGTGCCATTTCGAACTCAGGCAAGTCTTTGGATCCTCCTAAGGCTGAGGGAGGTACAACTTTAAAAGTCGGCTTTGCCAAAGTTGTACTGCATCCTAAATGGAACACTATTACCTACACAGTGCACTACCTTTGACCAGGTCCATGGGGCTCTGGTCAAAAGTAGTGCACTACATAGGGAATATGATGCCATTCGGGACACATCCTTGGTTTGCCTGAGGAACAGAACAGTACAGGGCTATAACAGAGCGGACAGGCCTGAGAAAGGAGAGATGGTGTAATGCCGGCTAGATTGAGCTAACATAACAACAATCCCTTTTAATCTCAGATGACTAATGCACAACTAATCACATAGTATTAGCTGGCTGCTACTGTAACGAACGTTACAGGGATTACGCTGAATTGTGTTAACACAGCATTATGTACAGACAGACAGTGTCACTAACTGGGGCTGTCTAGATTTCTAGTGCTTGTCTAAGCTGCACCTGGTAGGGCTTTCTCTAAACCAGGTTTTTCACTTACAGAAACAGTCGGACTCCAACATACATTCTATGCACACACTGTACTGTATATTAGGCAACATTTCTGGGGTGGATATTTTAGATCAGGGGTGTCAAACTCATTTTAGCTCAGGGGCCACATGGAGGAAAATCTATTCCCAAGTTGGCCGGACCGGAAAAATCATGGTATATATAACTTAAAAACAACAACTTCAGATTGTTTTCTTTGTTTTAATACGATCAACATACAACATAAAGCTGGAGCCTGAGGACAGTGTGTCCAAAATAGTACAAGCACAACATCACTATTAATCATAAAACAGGTCAAGTTTATTTGAAAATTCTAAAGAAAAAGAACACACAAACACACAATGCCTCAGTGATTAACAGAACTGTTTCACAGATCACAGAACTATATCAGGGTGTCATTTCTGAAATGTAGATAAAAATAATGAAATCCTGTTCCCCAAACAAGTGCAAGAACCACAGAGTCAAGAATAGGTTAAATATACAAATAAAATAAAATCAATTAAAAACAATAGCACATCAACATAAAAACATATAAACATAAATCTGAAAGTGTTGCTCAAACTCCCGTAACAGTCCCGTTATTTTATCTTTGAATGGCTTCATGTCTGCCACATGTTGGGTCGAGCACACATTTTTCAGACAGGGGAAGTGAGCTGCATCACCACCGGCAAGTTGCGTCTCCCACAATGACAGCTTCAACTTGAAAGAACGTATGCTGTCATAATACTGCGTGACAACTTTGTTGCGCCCTTGCAGCTGTTTGTTCAAGTTATTCAGGTGCTCTGTAACATCCACCATAAATGCAAGGTCCTGCATCCATTCTGCGGAATGAAATTCTAACACTGGTTTGCCCTTTTCTTCCATGAACTGTTCAATTTCTTCTCGTAAATCAAAGAAACGCCTCAGCACAGCACCTCGGCTTAACCATCTTACCTCAGTGTGGTATGGCAGGCCATAGATGTGGTCTTTCTCTCTGAGAAGGCTGTCAAACTGACGGGGATTCAGGCTTCTGGATCGGATGAAATTAACAGTTTGGATGACCACCTTCATGACGTTATCCATCTTTAATGACTTGCAACACAAAGCCTCCTGGTGCAAAATACAGTAAAAAGTCAAAAAATCACGTCCTCCATTTGCAGATTGCACTTTCTCTCTGAACTTTGTCACAACGCCTGCTTTTTTCCCGATCATTGAGGGCGCACCATCTGTAGCCAGGCTGACAGCGCGGGACCAGTCCACTCCGACCCTGTCCAGCGCGCCGACGAGTGCGGTAAAAATATCAGCTGCTGTCGTTGTATCTGTCATCGGCACCAACTCCACGAACTCCTCGGTGACGGTCAATGTGTCATCAACTCCGCAGATGAAAATGGCCAGTTGTGCAACATCTGTAATGTCCGTGCTTTCATCAATTGCAACCGAAAACGCAATAAATGACTTTACTTTTTGCTTCAACTGGCTGTCCAAATCCACTGAAAGATCGGAAATCCTGTCTGCAACTGCGTTTCTTGTCAGGCTGATATTTGCAAAAGCCTGTCGCTTTTCAGGGCACACAATCTCCGCTGCCTTCATCATGCATGTTTTTACAAATTCACCCTCACTAAATGGTTTTGAAGCCACTGCGATTTCATTAGCAATGAGGTAGCTAGCTTTCACTGCAGCGTCACTGATGTCTCGGCTGTGAGTAAACACAGACTGCTGTTTCTTCAGACCCGCCAACAGTTCATTCACCTTCTCTCATCTCCGCTGTCCTTGAAAGTTGTCATATTTGTCGGCATGAAGACTCACATAGTGGCGACGAAGGTTATATTCTTTCAGCACTGCAACATGCTCTGAACACACCAAACATACAGCTTTCCCATTCAATTCCGTGAATAAATAGGATGACAATTTTTCTTGGAACACTCTGCACTCTGCGTCCACTTTTCTCTTTTTTGACAGAGACATATTGGGGCAATGAGGGTGCCAAAGCACATAATGTTAAAAGTAGAAGCCATAATAAATATTGCGGGCAAAACAAAGTAGCTCATTGGCTGCACGTGCTTGACCTACTTGCTCTGCCCCGGTATAAACAGTTTGCTTGCTTAACACAATTGCTATTGCGCCATCCAGTGGACGCAATTGGAACAGCAGTTTATTTTATTGAAAAATTGCAGCGCATTTTTATACTTTACAAAAAATATATATATATATATATATATATATATATATATATATTTTTTTTTTTTATCATCTCGCGGGCCGGATTAAACCCGTTTGCGGGCCTGATCCGGCCCGCGGGCCGTACGTTTGACACCCCTGTTTTAGATTGTCAAGGATATTATTTCTGATGAGGCAGAATGTAGTAGATATTGGATATGGCCACTCTTTTTGTGTGATGGCCATGTCATTGCCCTAGACTACTCTGGAGCCACAAGGGCCTGAAGAACAGGTTGATGGTGGCCACCCTGTAGTTAGTAATTATCTTTCCTTCTACGGGACTGACAGGGGGAGACAGTGGGTGGAGGGGGGGGAGGGGGCGGGGGGGGGGGGGGGGCTGCCAAGATGGTCCAGCCCAGCAGGGCCCTCAGAGACAGGTGTCCCCATCATGGAAGGTCTCTTCCTGGAGACACTCACAGAGCCAATAACCACACAGGGGCGCTGCTTAAAAAAGTCATAAAAAATCACAACAGGAAGATATTGGAGAATGTCTTTGTGTGACAACCTGTAAAAAGATTGTGATATCCTAGTGACTATAGTGATCGATAATGCATAGCTTTATTATCAGTGAACGTTAAGAGACCAACTACATGTCTCAAAATCTTTGTGGGTTGTTGGCATCATAAATGTTTGATTGCACTTTACAACATCACTGCAAACTGCTGTCCACAATAAATGCCCTGATATGTTTGGTGTTCAAATATTTGTCAAAAGCACAGCCCACTTAGGGTAGTAACATTTAGTTTGGGGCCATAGGTTGAGTCCACATAAAAATGCACTACATCAGTTGATGTTCTCCTTCTTTTTACTCAGTCATACCAGATACTATATGAGCCAGTTTACCAGGCCCAGACTCAGTCTTAAAAGCAGAATCGCCACTGAGTCTAGAACTAGGCTTAATCTTTGTCAGAGAAACCAGTCCAATATGTTTAAATTATTTTTTGTGAAGCACATTGACACTTACCACTGAGTATCTCCTTAAAAATGTTTAACCAGATCTCACAGTGGTCCACGCTCATGTTGTTGAAGTGAATGGCATGGTCCTTCAGCTTGGGTCCTTTCTTCTTACACTGAAACAGAGTGATGCCCAAGAGAGTGCCCGCTGTCTGCTGGCCCGCAGAACGACGTCTCTTCACCTTCACTCCAAACACATCCTTCAGCTGCACGTACTCTGTACGCCTCAGAGTCTCTGACTGACCTGGAGATACACAGGAAGCAAATACATGCTCCAGAAGTGCAGGAACTCTTTACTACAATGCCGCCATAAAGGCTTAGGGCTATACTTGAACAAATAAATAACTTTAGTTCTGAGAGATAATTGCTTTAAAAGTTTTAAAGGCCCAGTGCAGTCAAAAGCGTGCTTTTCCTGTGTTTTATATATACTGTATTTCCACACTATGAGGTTAGAATAATACTGTGAAATTGTGAAAATGATGATAATTCCCTTTTAGTGTAAGAGCTCTTTGAAAAGACTGCCTGAAATTTCAGCCTGTTTTGGTGGGATGGAGTTTTGGCCTTCCATGGTGACATCACCATGTGGTAAATTAGTTAATAGACCAATAAGAAAGAGAGTTCCAAACCTATCAGCCAATAATAGCTCATTTTTAGTTTTCCCCTAGACAATGCTAGCAAAATTCTTGTTTGACAAATTGCCCTTTGCAAAGAAGCTATTTTTGAGCATTTTTGAGCATTTTAATTTAAAACAATCACAGTGCAGAAATGATTTGATCTTGAGATAAAAATGGCTGCATTGGACCTTTAACTCTTAATGGGTAATGTGTTGACAGAGAGTGTGACATCACAGGATTGTTTAGTGTCTCATTCTCCCTGGGTCTCCTGCTGAAGACAATCAACATCATACACAACTCCAATTAAACAGCTCTGGGTTCTTTGTCCAAGATGGCCAACTGTCCTGACTGTGACTCCCTCTCTACTCTAAATGAGTCTGTCTCTCCTCATGTGAAACGCTTTCTTCATTAGGAAGATCCCCAGCCCCGGCCCCAGCCTGTTCCTCAGACGGTGTTTCAGAACATTAACTACCATCTATCCTCTCACATTACTGAGCTGAGCGGGACACCACGGCTGACACCATCTGTTCCTGGTGATCAGGCTCCTTCCAGACCTGGGTTCAAATACGATTTGAAATTTTTCAAATACTTTGAGTGTTTGCTCTAGGCTGCATGAAGTGCCAGATGGGAAGGGTTTGCAGTTGTGGAACTATTCTATTGGTTCCATTATGCCAGGCAAATTCAACACAATATAAAGTACTTAGCATCAGTATTTAAACTCAGGTCTGCTGTCCTTAGGCTTCTTCTCCTCCTCTAACTCCACAACATCACTCTATTTATCTACAGTATCTTCTCCATCCCGCTCTATTGTTGGCTGCTACAAAAATAACACATTTAATTAGAGGGAATAAAGATAATCTCCCCCGATTGACAGAATGACCTGGCTGTAGACAGGGACCAATGATAAACAGGGCCATATTAACAACAGCGATATATTAGGGTACAGGGGAAAAGGCACTCAGAGAAGGGGGTAGAGAGGGGGGATAGTTTGAGGCTTTAGAAAGGGGGAAGAGTCCCCCTCACCCGTTTCCTTCCTTCTTTCCCTCCAATATTACAGTCATCAAATAAAATAAAAAAAAAATGTATTTACCACATGCGCCGAATACAACAGGTGTAGACCTTACAGTGAAATGCTTACTTACAAACCCTTAACCAACAATGCAGTTTTTAAGAAAATAAAAAAAAGTGTTAAGTAAAAAATGGATAAGTAAAAAATAAAAAATTGCAAATAATTAAAGAGCAGAAGTAAAATAAAATAAGAGTAGGGAGTGATGTACAAGGGAAGGGGGGGGGGGGCAGAATTACAGTAAACTGGTGCTGGCACCCTGTCCTGTCTGGATCAATCTAGGCACATCTGCCTGATTACAACCATAAACAGGATTATAGGGGGACTTATCTGCTTGACGCTAATTGTTTTTGCAGTTTATGCACAAGCCAACTCTTTCAGGTGCTGCAACTTGCCATATAAAAACTCCATACACAGTGGTTGGCTGCCCTTGACTTCTTTCAGGCACAGGTCCATTCATAAAGTTGGCTGAGTTGTTTGGAACTTAGTTTGGGTTTTTTAGGGGTTTGGCAGGGGTTTGAATCTGTGAAACTAATTAGAGTAATGTTTTGGATTTGGAAATGGTTGGTTTGAATGGGATGTTTTGTCACACTGTGCATAGGCAATATAATGATATATAGAGATGTGTCATGGCATTGAATTGCAACTTAATAAAATATTAATATATTTGTATATTCTGTAGAGGATGTAGAGTATTTTTACAATTCTATATTTTTTCAGGTGTTATCTATTTTCTTAACGTCTTTTAAGTGATTGTGCAATTACAGAGAAGAGAAACGACTGGTGCATTTTTATTACTTACTACTATTAACAACTAGTCATAATGTTACAACTAGGGCTGTCAGAGTTAATCAGTTAACCCAAGTTAATATTAGTGCACATTTTTTTTCCCGTGATTAATCACATTGTCTGAAGCATTGAAAATACACTGAAAACATACCACATACATCATCTATACAGCAAAAAAACAACAATGCAATGTTAAAACAAGTCGACATTAAGGTTAAAGAAAGTGTGCCTTCTCAATTTACCTAATTTTGCTAACCGTTACTTTAGACAAAATCAACGTCAATATTCTTGTAATCTTAAATTACAGCTTAATTTGAGCAAATTCAGAATGTGCGATGAATCGCGATGAATCACAGCAAATCCTGCGCATAACTCAATGTTGTTGTTTTTTTATAGTGTTTGACAGCCCTAGTTACAACCTGTGCTGTTCACTGTAAGGCATGTGTGTGTGGTGATAGAAATGCTTAGATTTACTTTTTAAATTAACACAGCGTGATGGACTGCAGTTGCTAGAAATACTATTGTGTGTAGTTTCATCCACCGAGTCAACACAATTCGCCATGATTGTGGGAAGTGCACATGACAGATTGAAAGGACTAATTTCTGCCGATATTTGCTCTACAATTTATGACAGTCAAAGTTAATTAGCTGAACGGTACAGTGAGTACAGTAACCACAGTGAGGGTTCAGAATGTGTGTGACCCCTCTGTATTACAAGAGGGACAGATAGAAAGTGTGTCTGTCCCAAATGGCACCCTATGCCCTATATAGTGCATTACTTTTGACCAGAGTCCAGAGTCCAAAAGCAGTGTACTATATAGTGCATAGGGTGCCATTTGGGACAGACACAGACAGACAGACAGACAGACAGTGTCATAGTCTAATTGCACAAAGGGAACAAACAGACCCTGTCGTCTGCTCTGTTTGCTTCCTGGGGGCTTGAAAACAGCAATATAAAAATGTAAATATTGGCTTTTGCTGTGGTTGTGTGGTTGTGTGTGTGTGTGTGTGTGTGTGTGTGTGTGTGTGTGTGTGTGTGTGTGTGTGTGTGTGTGTGTGTGTGTGTGTGTGTGTGTGTGTGTGTGTGTGTGTGTGTGTGTGTGTGCGCGTGTTTGTGTGTCTGTGTCTCGGCAGGCAGGCCTCTGAAGGCACAGGTGGAAAATATGATCCTAGGCGCCTCACTGTGAACCACATGGCCAACACAACATGGGGGCAAAGAGGAGCACTACACTGACCTGGCACAGACGGCTATGCTTGGACAGTTGTCAACACGACAACGTTAGCTAGAGTTATCTGGGACTGAGAGCACTCTACTGTATGGCCCAACAGCAACAAAAATTAACAACAGTTGAAATGAGACAAAGAGCAGTTAAATCTGTAGAGAATAACAACACGTTGTAGTGTGAACTAAGACACACTTGAGATCACACATTAACACATTGAATGAAGAAGAACCCAACAGAGACATTCTTTTTTATAAATGCACCGTACAAATTTTTACAAAAAGGCATATCTGAGAATATTCCTATAATTTTTGCATTATAGCCAATGTTGAAAACGTAGTCATTTCGGGATGCCAGATTAAATGGATGTTTGAAAGGGTATTTTGAATTGTATTTATTTTAACCATACATTAATTATAGTACATGATATGATGCTGCTATGCCCACTATGTCTGCTAGGAGCAGAAGATGTGCTGGGAGGAAGCTTGTCTCCATCTGGCAGCAATAAAGTTTTCTAGAAGATGGCAGTTATACTTAATCTCTGAGCTCTTTCTTGTGCCCCAAATGAAAGGCTGTACCTATCATGTCGTTTCAAATCAGAATCATGTTTCGACAGAGAGAGAAACAATCCAGGCTGGTGAGCAGAGTATAGATACAGTACATGTATATAAGATACACTATATCTCAGAACTGTTCTAATGGACCAGAGTGCCTGTCATTGTTTTTTTTTTTATTGATTTGAGTTACTGAGGGGGGGGGGGGGGGGGGGGCACCTAGTAGGGAGCCTTGTGGGGCACCACATTATATTATTTTTGGCTCCATCAATGTCACATACTTTTATATTATAAAAAAATATATATATTTTGTGTTCATATTTAAGGCATGGTGACCGACAACTTTTCATCAAAATAATATTTATATCCTGAATTATAACACTAATTTAATGGCTGCTTTTTGTTAGGTATTCCCAATATGTGCTCTAGATGAGAATTTAAATCCATTAGAGCAGAGAGAGCCCCCATGTGTTTATCTATCTATCTGATAAGATCTCTGGAGACAGTGGATATACGTATAATATAGATCTATAGTCAGGCTCTAGAGAGGAGAGACTCCATGTTATATGACCCTGTGTGTCAACAGACGTGTTGTATTGATCTGGTCCCTATACAGCCATGACCCACAACATATGGCTGAACTTATGGATGAATTTAGCCTCTGCTGTATGGCCTGGAGCAGATATACACATCACCAGTCAGCTTGTTGAAGACCTTGGTCTGGGAACATGCCTTCAGAAAGTATTCATACCCCTTGACTTATTCCACATTTTGTTGTGTTACAGCCTGAATTCCAAATGGATTAAATAGATTTATTTTTGCACATTTATTGAAAATGAAATACAGACATCTCTCATTTAAATGTATTCACACCCCTGAGTCAACACATGTTAGAATCACCTTTGGCAGAGATTACAGCTGTGAATATTTCTGGGTAAGTCTCTAAGAGCTTTGCAAACCTGGATTTTACAATATTTGCACATTTTATTTTTTGTCAAGTTGGTTGTTGATCATTGAAGACAGCCATTTTCAAGTCTTGCCGTAGATTTTCATGCCGATGTAAGTCAAAACTGTAACTAGGCAACTCAGGAACATTCAATGTCATCTTGGTAAGCAATTGCAGTGTATATTTGGCCTTGTGTTTTAGGTTATTGTCCTTCTGAAAGGTGAATTTGTCTCCCAGTGTCTGCTGAAAAGCAGATTGAATGAGTTCTTCCTCTTGAATTTTGCCAGTGCTTAGCTCTTTTACGTTTCTTTTTATCCTAAAAAACTCCCTAGTCCTTGCTGATGACAAGCATACTCATAACATGATGCAGCCACCACCATGCTTGAAAATACGAAGAGTGGTACTCAGCGATTTGTGGTGTTGGATTTGCCCCAAACATAACGTTTTGTATTCAGGACATAAAGTTAATTCCTTTGCCACATTTTTTGGCAGTTTTACTTTAGTGCCTTATTGCAAACAGGATGCATGTTTTGGAATAGTTT
Source organism: Coregonus lavaretus (assembly GCF_964263955.1). Classification (NCBI taxonomy): domain Eukaryota; kingdom Metazoa; phylum Chordata; class Actinopteri; order Salmoniformes; family Salmonidae; genus Coregonus; species Coregonus lavaretus. The sequence goes on from NC_140003.1 coordinate 28,779,417, forward strand.
TATTCTGTACAGGCTTCCTTCTTTTCACTCTGTCAATTAGGTTAGTATTGTGGAGTAATTACAATGTTGTTGATCCATCCTCAGTTTTCTCCTATCACAGCCATTAAACTCTGTAACTGTTTTAAAGTCACCATTGGCCTCAAGATGAAATCCCTGATCGGTTTCCTTCTTCTCCGGCAACTGAGTTAGGAAGGACGCCTGTATCTTTGTAGTGACTGGGTGTATTGATACACCATCTGAAGTGTAATTAATAACTTCACCATGCTCAAAGGGATATTCAATGTCTGCTTTCTTTATTTTTACCCATCTACCAATAAGTGTTCTTCTTTGCGAGGCATTGGAAAACCTGCTGGTCTTTGTGGTTGAATCTGTGTTTGAAATTCACTGCTCGATTGTGGGACCATACAGATAATCGTATATGTGGGGTAAAGATTAAAAAATCATGTTAAACTATATTATTACAAACAGTGAGTCCATGCAACTTATTATGTGACTTGTTAAGCAACTTTTTACTCCTGAACTTATTTAGGCTTGCCATAACAAAGGGGTTGAATACTTACTGACTCAAGACATTACAGCTTTTCATTTTTTATTAATTTAAAAATAATAATAATAATAATAATAATTCCACTTTGGCATTATGGGGTATTGTGTGTAGGCCAGTGACACAACATCTCAATGTAATCAATTTTAAATTAAGGCTGTAACACAACAAAATGTGGAAAAAGTCAAGGGGTTTGAATACTTCCTGAAGGCACTGTATGCACACTGTAGCCTACACACGCTCATATTTCAACCTGTATGTAGCCTACAAATGCTCATGTTGTGTTAGCCGTCAAGCTTCATCCCTGTTTTTTTTATTCATGCTGACAATAAGCTGATATCAATGTTTTGAGTAAACTGGTCATAAGAGTGAACTACCATAAGAGTGAACTACCATAAAAGTGATACCCAGAGCCTTTTTGCCAAAAGTTCACTAACTAGCTGTCTGTTCTGGACACAAATTTGACTTTTTAGTCCCCTTGGACACTATCAAATAGACCCAAGAACCTCTGTGGTGCAATTAATTCCAGAAAACTGAGGACAGACAGACCAGTAGCAGTGACAGAGGTCCTAATGAGCCAATATCTGCCTCACAGTCTCAGAGTCTTGGGAAAACCTAGGATATTTTTAAACATCAAATTAACACTTCAACACCCTACATCTAACAACCCACAAGTGAACTGGCCAGAGAAATCGTATCCCTCTCACAGGGACTGAACCTCATGGAAGGCTATCTAGGACAGAGTGAAATAAAAGGGAGCATAACAATATATACAATGAAATTGTATTTTGCAAACATTCACTGTGTGTCAATCTAAATCTTGTTGTTTTATTAGACATCCATCCAATAAGAGGCATTTGACAAATAAACGTGTTTAACATGCTATTTAGTTCAAATGCTGTAGCCAGGGGCAAGATTTAATAAACCTCTATTGTTCTCCTTGCCTAGGTCAAGACACCTAGTACTGCCAAAGATGTGGGTTCAATCCCAGCAGGGATCACATACATGTACTAAAGACAGTAACCTCAGGCCAAGGTCCAATCACAGTAAACAAGGCCAATGAAAGCAAAGCCAGGGGTCTCAAGGTCAAGCTATTGTAGGAGCCTATGGGCAAACACAACGCTTCAGTAGGTTTACATTACATTTTTATTCACTATCAATATTATCTATGGTGGGTTGATGCACTTAGTGATTGAGATTGTGATATTAAAAGTATTGCCTCTCAATGATATGAGAGCATCAGATAAATACAGTGGGGGAAAAAAGTATTTAGTCAGCCACCAATTGTGCAAGTTCTCCCACTTAAAAAGATGAGAGAGGCCTGTAATTTTCATCATAGGTACACGTCAACTATGACAGACAAAATGAGAAGAAAATATCCAGAAAATCACATTGTAAGATTTTTAATGAATTTATTTGCAAATTATGGTGGAAAATAAGTATTTAGTCAATAACAAAAGTTTCTCAATACTTTGTTATATACCCTTTGTTGGCAATGACACAGGTCAAACGTTTTCTGTAAGTCTTCACAAGGTTTTCACACACTGTTGCTGGTATTTTGGCCCATTCCTCCATGCAGATCTCCTCTAGAGCAGTGATGTTTTGGGGCTGTCGCTGGGCAACACGGACTTTCAACTCCCTCCAAAGATTTTCTATGGGGTTGAGATCTGGAGACTGGCTAGGCCACTCCAGGACCTTGAAATGCTTCTTACGAAGCCACTCCTTCGTTGCCCGGGCAGTGTGTTTGGTATCATTGTCATGCTGAAAGACCCAGCCATGTTTAATCTTCAATGCCCTTGCTGATGGAAGGAGGTTTTCACTCAAAATCTCACGATACATGGCCCCATTCATTCTTTCCTTTACACGGATCAGTCGTCCTGATCCCTTTGCAGAAAAATAGCCCCAAAGCATGATGTTTCCACCCCCATGCTTCACAGTAGGTATGGTGTTCTTTGGATGCAACTCAGCATTCTTTGTCCTCCAAACAAGACGAGTTGAGTTTTTACCAAAAAGTTCTATTTTGGTTTCATCTGACCATATGACATTCTCCCAATCCTCTTCTGGATCATCCAAATGCACTCTAGCAAACTTCAGACGGGCCTGGACATGTACTGGCTTAAGCAGGGGGACACGTCTGGCACTGCAAGATTTGAGTCCCTGGCGGCGTAGTGTGTTACTGATGGTAGGCTTTGTTACTTTGGTCCCAGCTCTCTGCAGGTCATTCACTAGGTCCCCCTGTGTGGTTCTGGGATTTTTGCTCACCGTTCTTGTGATCATTTTGACCCCACGGGGTGAGATCTTGCGTGGAGCCCCAGATCGAGGGAGATTATCAGTGGTCTTGTATTTTCTTCCATTTCCTAATAATTGCTCCCACAGTTGATTTCTTCAAACCAAGCTGCTTACCTATTGCAGATTCAGTCTTCCCAGCCTGGTGCAGGTCTACAATTATGTTTCTGGTGTCCTTTGACAGCTCTTTGGTCTTGGCCATAGTGGAGTTTGGAGTGTGACTGTTTGAGGTTGTGGACAGGTGTCTTTTATACTGATAACAAGTTCAAACAGGTGCAATTAATACAGATAACAAGTGGAGGACAGAGGAGCCTCTTAAAGAAGAAGTTACAGGTCTGTGAGAGCCAGAAATCTTGCTTGTTTGTAGGTGACCAAATACTTATTTTCCACCATAATTTGCAAATAAATTCATTAAAAATCCTACAATGTAATTTTCTGGATTTTTTTTTTCAATTTGTCTGTCATAGTTGACATGTACCTATGATGAAAATTACAGGCCTCTCTCATCTTTTTAAGTGGGAGAACTTGCACAATTGGTGGCTGACTAAATACTTTTTTCCCCCACTGTAAGTACATGAATTTAGTATATTATAGCTACTTGAATAGGTTGAGTACCTAAAGAATACCTGTTTTATCTTATTATTCATTTCTGTCTATCAAAACAGCATAACATTGCATGTATTTGAACATTGGCATAACTTCAGCATGTCATATATATAGGCTACTGTGAGTCATATTTCAAACGATGATTGAAATTGAGACCACTGTACAGATCTGATCTGCTATCCCTGGGCAGAACAGAATCTCAAACCCTGTCAAATAGAGAACCTCCAGCGAATCAGACGTGTGCCTGTGGTTTTTTGGCAGTTTTGTCTGAGCATTTGGTAGTGGCCATAGGGGGTTATTAGACTGATGCTTTCTGGGTAATGAGAGTGCTGGCTTAATAACATTAGCTTGGATCACACATAACCAAAAAGTATTGCCTCTAAAGCTTAAGCAAAACGAAACCCAATCTGTCTTTCACTAAGCAATTGATGCTTTTGAGGGATCTATACTGTACAAAACAACAACAACAACAACACAAACAAAACATATGAAAGGGATGGATCCCCCCCCCCCCCTCCTATACCACCCCATGATGATCACATGTTGTCCCATGTATCCATCCTTCAGTGTGGAGATGCAGATGGCGATATGTGAGTATCATTTACTTTGACATGTTCTAGGTCTGCTCCCCAAATGGCACCCTATTCCTTACAGTATATACAGCACTGGTCAAAAGTAGTGCACTATGAAGGGAATAGGGTGGCATTTGGGACGTAGCCTAAGTGTCCACATGAGCACCAGATGCCCTGCTTTAGGTGGTCACAATAGTCTGCCAGCCGGCTGGTCAGAGACGGAGTCTATTACCGACACATCTGTTACACATGACTTTCTGGCAACAGGCACTTTCTCTATTTTTTCTAGCTGGTTTAGTGATTTTATCTTCCATATACTTTGGCTGAGCGGTCGACAATAAATAAAGAATGCGTATTAGGCTATTGGCTGGCTAAGCTCTTCAAAAGGCAGCGTATAATATAATATATTTACAGCAATATAACACAAGATAAAGTAAGATCTGTCTGCTTCTTCCAGACTAATATTTGGTAGCCAAGACCTACATCATTTCACCAAAAAATACAAGACAAGAAATAGTAGTATTACCCTACAGCAGGGGCTGGCCATTGAGTGTCACTCCCATTTATGTCACCATTGACAAGGGGGAATGAAATTGATTTAGACTGCTGTGTAACATAGTTTGATGACCAAATAAAGAAAATATCAAACAATAACGTTTTGAATATTAATAGGTTTAACAGGCAAACTGTTATAATAGGTTTAGTAACAGTCAATAGGCCTATAGGCCTACATCACATATTGTGTTAACAATAGGCTATGTGTAGGCTATAGTATAGGCCTAAGCATAATTTACTAAATATACTTTGTTTTATAACAAAAATACATTTTATAACGTTTTTTTTTTGTTGTCAATATTGAATGTCTGTAGCATAGAGCCAAGTATGTTTACTTCATGGCTTGCAGTTGATAGGCTGTCATTGACGTTGCACATTTTCTTGGCTCAGCTACTGTATCAAGGAGTCAATCTTATCTTGAATCTAACCTACAGATAAATGAAACACGTACAACCCTCTTTTTCTCAAGAACCTTTATGTCACTTCATACAAGTAATGTAGGAAATGTCTGAAATTCCCGAATGCATGGATGGTGTAGGCTATGTTGGTCTGCATGCGGCACTGGCAGAAGAAACAGACCCGGTCTGCAGTTGTCATGGATAATGTGAAACAGTGAGCTCACCTGTAGGGGTCTCTGGCTGAATAAGACTCCATGTCACCCTCGTCGATGACAGAAGGACGTCGTGACTCTTCTTCCCTATTTGAAATATCCCTCTCACTATCGGTTCGTCTGTGTCATAATCGGTGTACGGTTTCTCTGACTGTTCTTGTTCTTGCTCACACGACTCCACGGCGCAAAGCTGTGCAGCTGAGACCGAGCGTTTATCGGGTTGTTGTTGTTGTTGTGGTTGTTGCGTTGTCTTGTTCTTCTTCCCACGGTTGCCTGTACTCACGGGAGACACCGGTGGCGTCTCGCTCAATTCCTCCTGGCTCTCTGACAATGCGTCCCGTTCATTTATCGATTTTCGAGGGGACTCAAACATTATTTAAAAACGGTAAAGTCTTATTTCCGCAATTGTGCCTGCTTTGTAGGCTATTACTGGGTTGCTTGCATGGGCGCGTGCCCACGACGGTAAGGCTTTGAACACACCGACTGTGTCTTTGCGCAAAATAGTATGCAGCATCATCTAGATATGTGTGCAACAAAAGTTCAACATTCACCTTCTGCAACCATTTCTGTCAACCCGTTTACCCATACAGTTTGACGCATACGTTCGATAAATCCAACACAGAACACACAGCAACTGCCTCCGCAACGCAATGCTGAAAGGCAAACGCAGCATTCCATTGGAAATGAATGTACTTCTGGTGTACCAAAACGCAAATATCGGTCAACCAGTTGAAACTTCCCCCTCGGCCTGGTTATGACTAAATGGGATACAGTTTATGTCAGAATTGACCAGAATGAACTTTTCGTAGCAGGTTAGGAGAACTTATGCGGCAGCTTGGGATAATTAACGTAGCAGGTTATGAGAATTAGGTTAAGGTTAGGAAAATGGTTAGGGTTAGCTAAAATGCAAAAATAAAAACGTTTGACGTAAATGTAACATCAACTGTATTCAATCTAGCCATGACCCCTCTGCCTGCTTCAAGTCACCAGGCGGAACGCACCCTGTGGAGTGTAGTTCCTCCCTGGCACGCGCCCACTGTCTAGAGTTCCTTTCTTGAAGTTCCCGACTTGCATCTAATTTTTATGGATATTATATTATATGGGCACAAGATGACTTTGCTACTTTGACAAATAGTGAATCATGACTATGTTTAATTAGGATATAACCACATTACTTAATACAATGTAGATGCTAGAAAACTGTGGACGTGTTTCATTTTTGTTTGACAAGGATGAATGCTAAAGTCTATTTCAATAAGGCCACTAAGCAACAATTGATTACGTTTATTTGAGATATTCCAATGTTATGCAAGTATAAGTCGCTCTGGATAAGAGCGTCTGCTAAAATGACTCAAATGTAAATGTAAACTGAACATGAAGTAAAGTTCAAAATAAAATCTCGGTCAAGAGTTTATGGGATATAACGTATGGTGTGTTTATATTTTACGCAGCCTACATGCCAGTTATTAGACCATAACTTGTATCATGCTATGGTTAATGTCTAAATTCGTTTACAGGCCTATGCACCGAATCCAAAGAGCTGGTGCGTAAAGTTTGAGTTACGCACAGGAATGGTTTATATTTTTCAGTATCCTGTCTGTCCTGTCCATTATGCCATTGACTTTACCTCAATTTCGAGGGTTTACGAACTAATCAAAGTAATTATAGAACAGTGACCATTATAGGTATTTAATTCAATAAAATATCCTGGTATATCCTACCGAATAATACGGGTATAGGCCTATTGACATAGACAAGGCTGATGCACCAATATCCTTAGCAGCACCATGGACAGTTCCTGATTTAACAAAGGAATCCTGCGCACCCATTCAGAAAGTTACAGATGACACAGGGATGCCAGTTTCCCCATTTGACACAGTTTGCAGCAAACCCACCAGGATAGCGCTCAAATAAAAAAATAACTGTGTGCATTTATTAAATAATAAATTAATATTTTGGGGACTCGTTGGCAGACACCAGATACAGATTTCAGGAGTACATATTTTGATTTCATTTTTTCGTTTTATTATTTCGGTTTATAACATTACATTTACATTTTAGTCACTTAGCAGACGCTCTTATCCAGAGCATACATTATTTTTATTTTTTTCATACTGCCCCCCCGTGGGAATCGAACCCACAACCCTGGCGCTGGGCCAATTGTGCGCCACCCCATGGGTCTCCCAGTCGCGGCCGGCTACGACAGAGCCTGGATACGAACCAGGATCTCTAGTGACACAGCTAGCACTGCGATGCAGTGCCTTAGACCACTGCGCCACTCGGGAGACCGGGAGTGTTTACTTTAATCTAAGATGTAGGCTTATAATCAAATGATTAAACGGGTCAGTGAAGATTCTAATATTAAGGAGGAAGGACGGATATCCAAGGAAACATTACTAATTGTTATTCAACTTTAACAGGGAATAAAGAAGCACCATTCAGAATATGTCTATCATGAAGTTGGCTCGCTGGTGTTTTCCCTTATGATAGAAGTTATGGGTTATAGATGCAGCCAGTGAGTGTTCATGCATAAACAAGATCATTTTCATAAATTAAAAACCTCCCCTGCAGAAGAAACATCTGTGTCTTGCTTGGATTGCATACAAAATGGTGTTCCTACTAAATAGCACCCTATTCCCGTGTATGCTTGTGCAGGGCTCATGGTGCTCCGGTCAAAAGTAGTAGGGATAGGGTGCCATTTGGGAAGGTAGTAGGGATAGGGTGCCATTTGGGAAGAAACCATGGTGTCACGTGAATGCCCCTTGACTGACTGCAGCTATTCGTGGCATGGCAGAAACACGCTCGTTTTGTCCTTTTGATAAACAACGTTAGGTAAATGCTGGCTAGGGGGAAGTGCTCATTTTCACTCATATAGACTAGGCCTAAATGTTAATCACAAATGGATGTCTTAATATTTCTCATATCAATATGCTTTTAATTTCATGCATCTACAATTCATAATATAGCCTAGGACAATATAGGAGATAATTATTTAGTAGCCTATCCTTATGGGCAGAGAAATAGTCACTCTCCATGAGAAAAATTGGACGGAAACACATATTTTAGAGAATGTCTCGATAATTTGGACATCCAAGAAGTGTCGAATGTGGGTCTCAACGAAGTCAAGGTTATTTTGCGACCAGGCTGAGGGACGGATAGGAAAGCCACTGAAACTAATTTTGCCTTAACTCTGGGTTTTGACAGTTTTAGTCATAGGCTATACGTTTTCATGTAGGTTTTTATGCAATTTCATTATTATGAAGAACCATATAGTCGATGATTGAGCCACACCTGTCAACGCAATGCTGGCCTAATCAGTCCTGCTCAAAAGTTGCTATTTCTGTTTAGCTCCGTCATTGTCAATACAGATGTAGTATCTGAATTTGAGCCAGTTTGCTACAGCAGGAAAATAATCCTGCTGCAATAGGAAATGTGAATTATTATGTGGATTATAATTCGTGGACATTTTTGTAGGGGTTGTAAAAAATTTCGTTAGGGCAAATAAAGTCTGAAATTTCAAAGTGGAAATTACAAACTTTAGAAGCCGTTTTAAACCTCAAATAGACTACAGGCTTGCATTTTCTGTGTAGGAAAATCTCAGCAACAAAAACGTGATCAACCTAAGATTCTACATCTGTAGATCCAGATAATAATTATAGAAATTGTAGGCTACTCATTCACTTTATTTTACAATAATAATTGAGTGCCCCTCATGAGATAAACATTTATCTCCACTGACTTATGTACACTTGAGTCACATTGGAAGAGAGTTTAAAACTAAAAACAAAATGTAAATATCGAACATATGAGTATAGCTCCATGGCATTCAGTCCCTATGCGTCCTGAAAACATCCTACATTATAAAATGTTTACAAACATTGAAGATGAGCATCATGCTGCAAATAGCTATTCTGCACTGATTTGGACATGCATGCAATGGCGCAATAAGAAGGTGCCTGGTATGTTCCAAAATGTGTTGCACTGATAATGAATTTGAAGATGGGCCACGGTTGAGATTTGAAATGAAATAATAAGTAGGCCTACTTCGTTTTATGCAATGAGCATTTCCAGGTGAAGCGTTTTATACACACTTACGTGTTTAGGATACTTTGCAAGTAGTAGACCATATGCATTATCCACCTTTTAAGTAGGCTATCAATGTTTCGGGGGGAAATAAAATTATCAATATTGTGCAACATTTCATGATTTGCAGTAGGCTAAATAATTGCTAAGGCAACCGATTTGTATAACCACTTGCCTCTGTATCCATTTTTTTTTTAAATAAAACGGTTGTATCATATAAACATGACATAACAATATTTTATAAAACATTAACAACATGGAGTTGGGTGAAATTAAATAGGACTCGACTTTATAAAAAAGCAATTCATAATTCTGTACAAAATCACAACAAAATAATTCAGTATGGGAGATGTACAATACTGGTTGAAAAATATAGAAATCTTTATTTGATTTTTTTATTGGCCAAAGTATTCGTTTAAAAATTGCATAGTTTTCCAAATTATTGCTTGTGATTTTGTAGCATGGATAATCAACACATTCTAAGTATGGTCACCACTATTTCCCCAATGTGACCTATAGAAGCGCTATAGAATACAATACATAAAGTGAAAGAGAATATGCATATGTATCGGCAATTCTCCTAAAGGCAGTAACAACAATAAATACATAGCCTACATGATAGGATCAAGAGGATAATAATTGCTCTTTTGCATCAGTGGCACTTGGATATCATATCATGACGCACTCTTATCAGTCTTTGATGAAGGTTTAATGTATTCACGGATCATGAAATATAGCGTTAAGCTGAGCATTCATGACTCTCTCGTGATGAGTGTGTCCTTCGTAAGACATAATGTTTTCCATCGGTATCTCACACCGCTGCGCAGAGCTCCCGTAAAGGGGCGCGTGTCCCTGCGGACCCGCCAGTCCCGCGGCAGCCTGGTAGTGCATTGTAAATGCATAGTTCTTTTCGAACTCAGACGAAGGCTCGTGTTTGAAGGAAAAGTTCCCGTTGACACTCAGTGGTGGGCTTAAAGGTCCGTCGAATGATGGACTAGTGCAGTCTGTAAGCGGCAGCGCGGTCTCAAAGAACGGCTCCAGCGCGCTTCCGTATGAATGGGGCTTGACGTGGAAGATGTGGGAGCTGTCCATTGTACCATATGGAGGGCTGGGAAGACCCGGGGTCTGGTAGGAGTAGGGATGCGCGGCGAAGGAAGCACTTGCTGGTTGCATATGAGATGGTATCTCCTGTGTCTGCTCGGGGAGGAAAGTTCTGGGGTTGAGCTGGAGACAGCCTGCCACTAGATTAGTAGTGGGCTGAGACAAGCCCTTACACAGGGCCTGGACAAATGACATGATGTCTGGGCTCTTACCCGACCGCAAGATCTCTGACAGGGCCCAGATGTAGTTTTTAGCCAGACGCAGAGTTTCAATTTTTGAGAGCTTTTGGGTTTTGGAGTAACATGGCACAACTTTACGCAAACTCTCGAGCGCGTCGTTGAGTCCGTGCATACGATTCCTTTCGCGCGCGTTCGCCTTGTGGCGCCTCATCTTAAACCTCTGCATCCTGGCTTTTGTCATTTTCTTCTTTTTTGGTCCACGACGTTTAGGTTTTTGATCGTCGCCTTCTTCTTCCTCATCTTCCTCTTCATCATCATCCTCATCCAGTCTGTTTAACCCATCATCGTCGTCATCCTCGAGGTCCCCGTGCATGGATTCGAGCGCGCCGTTTTTCTTCTCCATATCCTGTTCGTCCTGGGAGCCCTGACACTCGTCAGTCCAGGTCGCAGAATCCTGGGGGTCTGATGACATCATGGTTTCTTCCGTGTAGGACTTAGTCATATCGGAAATCTGTCAATAAAAAAGACAGCCGTGAGCAGACTCACTTAGGACATAATTTGGTCCTTGACTAATAGCCTATTCAGCATGAGTTTTTTGGGGGGGAAATGTGCATTATGCTATACTAATTTTTTCACTCTAAGTCAAACAAAAATAATTTTGTATCAGAAGAACCAATATTACGTTTGGAATAGGAATTTGAGAGCAAAATGTAGAACAGTACTTTGTGGTCAGGATAAACCCAAAAAACATTATAGTAGCAAAATACATAAAGTATTCAATTATCACCTAATAGCTTGACATAACGAGTCCACAATTTGATCAAAATAATTGTCGCAATTACTTATTTTTAAATCTCCAGTCAGTTGAAACATCTATGAAATTTCATTGCTGAGTTCAATCAGAATATCTGAATCCCTGTTTCCTTTTTGTAACAGGTGACATATGGTCACATCATCTCTCATCTGAGCAGGTTTGTATCAATAAATAATTCAAGCCTATTCAGAAAATCTTTAACTGCTAAATAACTATACTTTATGGCAATGTAACAGATAAATCATAGCACACAGCACTCCATGCAATTACTTTCACCCAAAGCATTTGCATAAATAAGTTATTGCATTATAAGATTGAGAAATAAATACCTATGTTTTGCAGAATGATCTTGTTATGACTCTGGCATGCCCCTCCTGAAGTGTGAGGTCCTGTGGATGGATTGTAATGTGGCTGCGCGGACAGATGCTCGGGTTATATAGCGCTGCTGCTGATGCTGCGAGGGACTGACTGGGAGAGAGATGAACCTGTGTGTTTCTATGGCTGTATCGCTAATTCCATCCCCATCGCGTAACCCAATGACTGGCAGGAACAGGCTCCACCCACCCAGGCCTTACTCCCGGCACGCGCCATATGGTCCATCTACGTCAGGCAAAAACGGCCTCAAGCGTCACGTGACATGGGACCATTTGTATTCGCCAGCGCTCTGTATTCCGCTCCTTTGTGGCCAAAAGAAAGTGGCCATCTGTCACCAGTTAGGGACTCCATAGACCTGTGTGGACCCGCAGGATGGATTAACCCTTTCGTGCATAGGACATATTCAATCACTACCAATACTCAAGCCCAACCCATTCCCCACGTGTGTCCTCTTTACATGGTTTGATTTTATTACTCATAAATCTCATAATTATGGAATAATGTAATTTTGCACATTAGGCTACTTTGGGGACATTGAACATACCTAACATACCCCAATAAACACGCCAAGTCACCAAGGAAAGAATAAGGCCCTTGCTGGCAATATTAAAGTCCCCATACTGGCCCTTCATAACAACACATGCAATTAATTTAGACCAAATGCATACTTTGCCATTCTTATTTTTTTGCTCATTGCTGCCTGCATCAGTGTTTATCTGCAATAGTTCAAGTGTTATTGTCCCCATCTCTAACAGTGCGTGATTTTGATTGCCAACAGTGGTTGTACAATCTGGACCGAGCTCGAGCTGCTGAAGTAATGAGTCTCCCCCTCATTTTCAAACTGCAGGGCCGCACGCGAGTCGCACGCGAACTAACAAAAGCCTGTTTCACCGCTCACCACCCTGATCCAACGTCCAAAATCTGCTATCTTCTGTTCAATATAATGGCCAAAAAATCTACGTGTTGACCGTTGGACAGACAGCGTAACAAGTGGGGGTAACAACATACAATCAAGACAGAACTGAACCACGAGACAATTTATGAATATTTAAGCATAGTTATAGAGTGGGACTATCAAATTAGTCCATAGGCCTAGAATGAGAAAGACATCATCTGCTACCCAAACTAAAACCATGCGAACTGTCTGGTCATTCACAAAATGAGTAACTCTAGACCTATAGCCTAAATACTACCATATCTTGAGGATAGAACCATTGGGCATTTGCGTAGGCCTATATCGAAATACACCCATAAGCATATCATTTGGGATGAATTATCAATATCTTTAAAGAAACCTATTGATATAGCCTATAGTAGCCTAGGTCTATGCTTATGGATAATTGCTAAATTAACTCCATTATTTATGCCAAACAAAAAGTCTAAATTAAAACCATCACATTTTTAACTTGCAAACGCCCATTAGAATACCTTTTTTTTTTTTTACATTTCAACTCGGTAGTTTCTGACACCGACACCCAGAGAAAAACACCCCACATTCACACTGTTTGCTCAGCTCTGAACCATCCGCGTAGGTCTATATTTAACAGCGTCGGTTAGGCTAATGGCCCGGCGGAGCAACGCAGAGCACGGGTAGGGTCGGTGATGTAGGTAACAGTCAAGTGTCCACATAACCAGGTCGCCTCAAAGTGCTGCCTGAGAGAGAACACCTTATCTTGACTCTTTCATAAAACCAGGACAATTTGTGTCAGTCGAAAGTCCCCTACGAGAACAAGGTGCGCACGCAGCTTCCCGGACTACGTGGTCGAGGTTTTCAGCACCACGGACAGCTACTCTTACAAAGGGGAATACAACACACTTCTCTTCGAAACTACATATGATTTGAGGATAGGTTTAACAAAACAATTTGTTTTATTTAACAGCTCATAATTACTAGGCTAACTTTGGTTTAAATAATACACAGTAAGACCAGTCTATCTGTTAAACATATTGTCTAAACATATAACTAATTCCTAAAGAAAATGCACTGATAAAACGTGAATTTGCTTTAGACTTGCCTATGTCTGAACATAATTCACGCTGATATTGTCTTCATATTGTAGCCATATTGTAACATGTCTTTGCAAACATTATTCGTTTATTCGGTGCTCAACAATATGATACTTTACTGTTTTGCTCATAAAACCAAATGTTTAATGCAAAAAGATAAACCAAGTTTATAGAACATCCCACTTTGCACAGACATCAATTCAACGTCTATTCCACGTTGGTACAACTTAATTTCATTGAAATGACGTGGAAACAACGTTGATTCAACCAGTGTGTGCCCAGTGGGATGCATTGTGTTCAACTCGGTGTTTGGTTGCAAACATATCCTAAACCCACCGTATCTATTTGAATATGATGATCTGACCTATTCTCTAGCCCTAATTAGAACCCCTTGTCCCAGAGCAGGGAATCCAATGCCCTTCCGCTTGAATGGACGCTTAGATTGAACTAATTCCGCGTAGCATTTCATTGCACCTTCATCGCACTAATTGCTTATGCAAAAATGCAAATGTATATTAATTAGTTAGACCACTGATTAGTTATTTGGTATTGGCGTGTAATAAATCACAATTTTGGACTAGGATATAAAATCCTTGCTCGAAACCCAGCTGTGTATAGCGGGATGGGTTTTGGTTTCAATAATAGGCCTAGGATATGGAACCCTTCCGGCGCATTCATTTTGCAGGTGACCACCTGCTGCATGTATGTGCCTGCCTGAACCCCTGTGTGGAGTGCACATATGACCTATATATCTTATTAGGGAAATGCATAATATTAACAATAACACCAATAGGCTAATAATAACAATCAAATAATAATAATCATAATGTTTTTATTATTACTCTGTTGTAGCCTAATACAAGTATTAACATATGAGGCCTACACTGTTGTAATATAATAACACCTACTACTAGGCTTTTAATAATAACAATTTAAGTATTATACAAGTATTATTATTTTTCGGGCCCTCAGAATGAAGTCCAATAAATCAATGATTTTTAGTCAAAAACACACCACTTCGTTAAGGCAATCAATTTTGTAAAATGTTTGTAACCTTAAAGCTAGAATCCTTAGTTGATATACACACAGTTTTTGACTTATACATGAAGGATATAGAGGCCTATACCCACTGATTCTTGAAGAATATAACTTATAAATGCCTCATCCGCTTAGTTCAACTGTCTTACCACATCATAACCCAAAATATAAGCTTGGTTTACTCCAATGTTTGTAAACAATGTAAATGTAAACAAACACTGTATAGCCTCAGAACATGGTTAAAACTATAATGTTGATATCATGGATGGTCAGTCCTTGTATCTACAGCTCTGTCTACGAATTTGAGAGTGGTAACATTTATCCAGGCCCATCCCTCAGCTACTGTTTCAATTAAGGATTCTAGCTTCAATTGTGTTGTTTTTCTATTAAAACACACAAAGCCTAACAGTCACCCATAGATCACAATCACATCCTTCCCGATCTATTCTAAATTATTCGAATAGGCACTCATAAATAAGCAAGACAATATAACTTTTGTTTTCATAATTAAGAAACAGGGGTGGCACTTGAGGTGGCACTCGAATGTGATGAAATCAGCACATTTCATTGTTTATTTGTTAAAACGAGGTCCAGAATATTTGAGTTTTGCGCTGGTGAGTGGAACGGTGACTTCATTGAGTCACTGATATGTGCACCTGGCACACTAAAATATGTCTTACCTCAATGGCTGGTAGTTTGTCCGGGCTGTAGGCTATTTCTCAAAAGGGCTGTAGGCTATTTCTCAAAACAGAGCAAGATTATTTATTTTTCTTTACAAAAAATGTTTTGTCTTGGAGGGATGCAGCCTACGACATGCAGCTGGATGCCGTAGTATTAGAGATGCAATGGCGTCGTCTTGTGGTGGATATGAAACATTATGTCGGAGGCACCAGGGCCGGGTTTTTCAAAACTTTTCATCTGTAATGCTCTTTTTCGCTATCCAGGATCAGATCGATCTGACTGTTTTACAGCCCGTTTTTCAGAAAATAATCGGATAGGATCATTCAGGTCCAGATACCAAAATATAAAGATTACAGAAACCGTATTTTCAATGCATTAACCAAACAAGCTTACACCTTGCCATCTACTACACTACCATTCAAACGTTTGGGGTCACTTAGACATTTCCTTGTTTTCGAAAGAAAAGCAATTTTTTTGTCCATTAAAATAACATCAAATTGATCAGAAATACAGTGTAGACATAGTTAATGTTGTAAATGGCTATTGTAACTGGAAACGACTGATTTTTAATGGAATATCTACATAGGCATACAGAGGCCCATTATCAGCAACCATCAGTCCTGTGTTCCAATGGCACGTTGTGTTTGCTGATCCAAGTTTATCATTTTAAAAGGCTAATTGATCATTAGAAAACCCTTTTGCAATTATGTTAGCACAGCTGAAAACTGTTGTGCTGATTAAAGAAGCAATACAACTGGCCTTCTTGACACTAGTTGAGTATCTGGAGCATCAGCAATTGTGGGTTCGATTACAGGCTCAAAATGGCCAGAAACAAATAACTTTCTTCTGAAACTCGTCAGTCTATTCTTGTTCTGAGAAATGAAGGCTATTCCATGCAAGAAATTGCCAAGAAACTGAAGATCTTGTACAACGCTGTGTACTACTCCCTTCACAGGACAGCGCAAACTGGCTCTAACCAGAATAAAAAGAGGAGTGGGAGGCCCCGGTGCATAACTGAGCAAGAGGACAAATACAGTTTCTAGTTTGAGAAACAGGCGCCTCACAGGTCCTCAACTGGCAGCTCCATTAAATAGTACCCGCAAAACACCAGTCTCAACGTCAACAGTAAAGAGGCGACTCCGGGATGCTGACCTTCTAGGCAGAGTTGCAAAGAAAAAGCCATATCTCAGACTGCCCATCTTAATCTTTTCTTTTTATTGGCCAGTCTGAGATATGGCTTTTTCTTTGCAACTCTGCCTAGAAGGTCAGAATTCCGGAGTCGCCTATTCACTGTTGACGTTGAGTGATGTTTTGTAGGTACTATTTAATGAAGCTGCCAGTTGAGGACCTGTTAAGCGTCTGTTTCTCAAACTAGACACTCTAATGTATTTGTCAATTTGATGATATTTTAATGAACAAAAAAATTGCTTTTCTTTCGAAAACAAGGACATTTCTAAGTGACCCCAAACTTTTGAACAGTAGTGTATGTTACTCGTTCACTGTCATGGTGAAACAGAAATGAGTAAACTACATCAATTAAGGTAAAGATAATAGCAAAAATAATAGAGCCTGCATTTTGCTTATAAGTAAGTAGCTAGGTTACATGCATTTGTTTGACACCTCTCAATATAAGAGCTGACCACATACCTATACTGCAGTCAATTTAACATTATGAAGCTTTGGTTTTCAGATGTAAGAATGTTTTTTAAACCTCCCCACCTTAGTTACATTTAAATATCTCGGTTGTAGTGCATTTCGCCTATCTAAATCCTCCCTTCCAGTGGGATCAAGATTATCCTGATTTTCGGGAATCAAAACTATTCTAATAACTACCTTTGAGTTCTGAGAAACGCAAAAACAACATTTAATAAAGGTCGGATTGGATTACCCTATCAGGAGGATCAGAATCAAATTTTTCCGTTTTGAAATACCAAATTCGAGCATTTCATCCACAATTGCCGAAAATCAGTTTTGGCTAACCTAGTCCATAGTTCCTGATACCCACTCTAGCACCGGTGGGATTTCACATCTTCATATAAGTTGACTGCATTACAGGTACATGGTCAATTGTTATATTGAGAATTGTCAAATAAATGCATCTACTTACTTATAAGTGATATGCAGGCGCTATCATTTTTAATCAAGGTAGCCCTACCGCTATTCATGTAGTTTACTCATCTCTGTTTCCCTATGACAGTGTAGAGGTAGTACCACAACCATTCAAGTAGATAGCATGATCCTATCCGATTATTTTCTGAAATCCCAACAGCCAGATCGATCTGATCCCCCGGATAGCAAAAAATGGATTACAGAACTGGATCATTCTGATCCAGATAAAACTTTAAGAAAAACTGGGCACTGAGTCTTGTGTACAAATTAAGTAGAATATACAAAGACAGACAAATTATAATCTACTACACAACAAAACAACAACGTAGGTAGGCCTATAAGCAAAAGTGATTCTATTTGATCTACTCTACACAAGGCCTATCCTATTGTACTCTATTCTATTGACAGGTGCTGCTCTGACGAAGCTCAAATACAGTGCATTCGGAGAGTATTCAGACCCCTTGACTTTTTCCACATTTTGTTACGTTACAGCCTTATACAAACATGGATAAATTCTACACACAATATCCCATAATGAAAACAGGATTTTAGAATTCTTTGCAAATGTATATATATATAAAAAAACTGAAATACCTTATTTACATAAGTATTCATTATTTACATAAGTATTCAGACCCTTTGCTATGAGACTCGAAATTGAACTCAGGTGCATCCTGTTTCCATTGATCATCCTTGAGATGGTTCTACAACTTGATTGTTGTCCACCTGTGGTAAATTCAATTGATTGGACATGATTTGGAAAGGAACACACCTGTCTATACAGTGGCTTGCGAAAGTATTCACCCCCCTTGGCATTTTTCCTATTTTGTTGCCTTACAACTTGGAATTAAAATAGATTTTTGGGTGGGTTTGTATCGTTTGATGTACACAACATGCCTACCACTTTGAAGATGCAAAATATGTTTTATTGTGAAACAAACAAGAAATAAGACAAAAAAACAGAAAAATTGAGCGTGCATAACTATTCACCCCCCCCCCCAAAGTCAATACTTTGTAGAGCCACCTTTTGCAGCAATTACAGCTGCAAGTCTCTTGGGATATGTCTCTATAAGCTTGGCACATCTAGCCACTGGGATTTTTGCCCATTCTTCAAGGCAAAACTGCTCCAGCTCCTTCAAGTTCGATGGGTTCTGCTGGTGTACAGCAATCTTTAAGTCATACCGAGTGTACTCCCGAGTGGCGCAGTGGTCTAAGGCACTGCATCGCAGTGCTAGCTGTGCCACTAGAGATCCTGGTTCGAATCCAGGCTCTGTCGTAGCCGGCCGCGACCGGGAGACCCATGGGGCGGCGCACAATTGGCCCAGCGTCGTCCAGGATAGGGGAGGGAATGGCCGGCAGGGATGTAGCTCAGTAGAGCATGGTGTTTGCAACGCCAGGGTTGTGGGTTCGATTCCCACGGGGGGCCAGTATGAAAAATATAAAATAATGTATGCACTAACTGTAAGTCGCTCTGGATAAGAGCGTCTGCTAAATGACGTAAATGTAAATGTAAATGTATACCACAGATTCTCAATTGGATTGAGGTCTGGGCTTTGACTAGGCCATTCCAAGACATTTAAATGATTCCCCTTAAACAACTTGAGTGTCGCTTTAGCAGTATGCTTAGGGTCATTGTCCTGCTGGAAAGTGAACCTCCATCCCAGTCTCAAGTCTCTGGAAGACTGAAACAGGTTACCCTCAAGTATTTAGCGCCATCCATCATTCCTTCAATTCTGACCAGTTTCCAAGTCCCTGCCGATGAACAACATCCCCACCGCATGATGCTGCCACCACATGCTTCGCTGTTGGGATGGTGTTCTCGGGCTGATGAGAGGTGTTGGGTTTGCGCCAGACATAACGTTTTCCTTGATGGCCAAAAAGCTCAATTTTAGTCTCATCTGACCAGAGTACCTTCTTCCATATGTTTGGGGAGTCTCCCACATGGCATTTGGGGAACACCAAACGTGTTTGCTTATTCTTTTCTTTAATCAATGGCTTTTTTTCTGGCCACTCTTCCGTAAAGCCCAGCTCTGTGGAGTGTACGGCTTAAAGTGGTCCTATGGACAGATACTCCAATCTCCTCAGTGGAGCTTTGCAGCTCCTTCAGGGTTATCTTTGGTCTCGTTGTTGCCTCTCTGATTAATGCCCTCCTTGCCTGGTCCGTGGGTTTTGGTGGGCAGCCCTCTCTTGGCAGGTTTGTTGTGGTGCCATATTCCTTCTAGTTTTTAATAATGGATTTAATGGTGCTCCGTGGGATGTTCAAAGTTTCAGATATTTTTGTATAACCCAACCCTGATCTGTACTTCTCCACAACTTTGTCCCTGACCTGTTTGGAGAGCTCCTTGGTCTTCATGGTGATGCTTGCATGGTGGTGCCCCTTGCTTAGTGGTGTTGCAGACTCTGGAGCATTTCAGAACAGGTGTATATATACTGAGATCATGTGACAGATCATGTGACAGATCATGTTACACTTAGATTGCACACAGGTGGACTTTATTTAACTAATTATGTGACTTCTGAAGGTAATTGGTTGCACCAGATCTTATTTAGGGTGAATACACACGCACGCAACACTTTTCCATTATTAATTTTTTTGAATTTCTTGAAACAAGTTATTCTTTTCATTTCACTTCACCAATTTTGATTATTTTGTGTATGTCCATTACATGAAATCCAAATAAAAATCAATTTAAATGACAGGTTGTAGCAACAAAATAGGAAAAACGCCAAGGGGGATGAATACTTTTGCAAGTCACTGTTTAAGGTCCCACAGTTGACAGTGCATGTCAGAGCATAAACCAAGCCATGAGATCGAAGGAATTGTCCGTAGATCTCCGAGACAGGATTGTATCGAGGCACAGATCTGGGGAAGGGTAACAAATAAATTCTGCAGCATTGAAGTTCCCCAAGAACACAATGGCCTCCACCATTCTTAAACTGAAGAAGTTTGGAACCACCAAGATTCTTCCTAGAGCTGGCTGCCCGGCCAAACTGAGCAATCGGGGGAGAAGGGCCTTGGTCAGGGAGGTGACCAAGAACCCAATGGTCACTCTGAAAGAGCTCCAGAGTTCCTCTGTGGAGATGGGAGAACCTTCCAGAAGGACAATCATCTCTGCAGCACTCCACCAATCAGGCCTTTATGGTAGTGGCTAGACGGAAGCCACTCCTCAGTAAAATGGCATATGACAGCACGCTTGGAGTTTGCCAAAAGGCATCTAAAGGACTCTCAGACCATGAGAAACAAGATTCTCTGGTCTGATGAAACCAAGATTGAACTCATTGGCCTGAATACCAAGCGTCACGTCTGGAGGAAACCTTGCACCATCCCTACGGTGAAACATGGTGGTGGCAGCATGATGCTGTGGGGATGTCTTTCAGCGGCAGGGACTGGGAGACTAGTCAGGATTGAGGGAATGATGAACGGAGCAAAGTACAGAGAGATCCTTGATGAAAACCTGCTCTAGAGCGGTCAGGACCTCAGAATAGGACAAACGTTCACCTTCCAACAGGACAATGACCCTAAGCACACAGCCAAGACAACGCAGGAGTGGCTTCAGGACAAGTCTCTGAATGTCCTTGAGTGGCCAAGTCAGAGCCCAGACTTGAACCCGATCTAACATCTCTGGAGAGACCTGAAAATAGCTGTGCAGCGATGCTCCCCATCCAACCTGACAGTGCTTGAGAGGATCTGCAGAGAAGAATGGGAGACACTCCCCAAATACAGGTGTGCCAAGCTTGTAGCGTCATACCCAAGAAGACTCGAGGCTGTAATCGCTGCCAAAAGTGCTTCAACAAAGTACTGAATAAAGTGTCTGAATACCTATTTCAATTTTTTCTTTGTAATAAATTTGCAAAAATGTCTAAACCTGTTTTTGCTTTGTCATTATGGGTCATTGTGTGTAGATTGATGAGTTTTTTTTTTCTTTATCCATTTTAGAATAAGGCTGTAATGTAACAAAATGTGGAAAAGGTCAAGGGGTCTGAATCCAGTATCCAATATCATTCCAATATTGCACTAATACTGTAACCTACTATAATATGCTTAGCCTGACTACTCATACACATCGCTCTGGCCATACTAGTGTTTCTTCTCCACAATGAGTCTGGATTTGCTTTCCTCCCTGACATTTTCTAGAACACAAACACATTCTAACCGTTCTGATTGGTCCAAGAAACCAATGGGTTGGGCCAGAGCCGGCCTCCCCAAGATGATGTTATCAACTTTGATATTCTGATTGGTTAGATTTGTTAGAGATGATCCAATCACTGATTAATTAGTTTTGTACAACGCCCCTCATTTTGAGGTCAGCACAAACGACTTCTATGATGGCAGTTTCAGACTGAATGTATGTAGAGATAGATAGAGCAATGGAATTAAATTCAGGATGAGTCGTCAGGCAATACTAGGCCTACTGTATTTCACTGTTTGCACTACACATATGCCACAAGCAGGTTACACAACATGCTTGTGGAAGACTCATCTCATCCCAGTTATGAAGACAGATGCTGCGCGCCCCTTGTTATGTTACTTTACTCCGTCCGGAAGCGGAAGACTAGGGTAAATGAAGTTCCGCAAAGTTTGTCAGATTCCATTTCCACGGAGCTGCTTTTCAACGCTTCAAACTCCTTTCCAACCCCCATCACAACGGTAGGCATAAGTGTTTGTTCTTATTGAAACATTACATACGAGTGTGTTTAGAAATATGATGCAAAACTTTTACTGTGGCGCACTTTGTCTGATGCAATTCACATGGACCTAAGTTGTCACTGATTTCAATCCTCTTCGTTTTTATCCGAAGGAATTTTTGGGATACAAATGAACAGCTTTTATGTCAAGGGGAAGTTTACATGGTAAGTCAGAAAACAATGTAAATTCATAGGATGTCAGCCGGTGTAAGACACGAATAGCCTTTGGATAAATCGTTTAGGATAGGGCAAAACATCTCAGGTGAGAGATTAGCTCGACTTTAGACACCTTTATTAATTATTTCATTTATTATTAAGCGGGCATTGACAGCTTGAGAGATCTCGCCCGACGGGTTGCTGACTGTAGCCTACCTGTTTTAGCAGCACATGTCCCGCTTTGGATTTTATCCGTATTAACTGTAGACGGTTCTGGGCCCAGTTTCCCGATAGCGATGGATTTTAGGTTTACGAGTGTTTTAACGATACATCGTTCCTACAACGGCCGAAGATACAACATGCGTTTCCAAAAACACCACGCAGAGAGAATGTTCCCTATGTGCGCTGTAGGATCGAAAGAAAAGCAGCGCTGCTCTCGGATCAGCTTTCTCCATTCAAATCTTACTTTACCATTAGAATTATTCCACAATACTGACGACTCATCAGCTTCTTGAGGGATATATCACCCATGTTTGCAAATATTGGGGCGGCTTATTCTAATGTTTATAAGCATTACCCTATAATAATGCACTAAATAAAGATGTGGGACACACATCATTGCGCACATGTTGTTACACATGAGCACTGAGGTATAATAAGATCATTAAATATATTAAGTAAAAAATTACAGACAGTGGCCAATATGATTGAAATATATAGCCGTGTAGCCTATAGGGCTACTGTATTTCCAGTATATTTTAATGCAGTTATCTCGGTTTTCATTGGAAGCATAGGCTACTTTAATCGGTTTGTAACAATTGCAAAGACTTTGGCAACTTTAGTCAACTTTGTTTTGAAGTTATCAGGGTCACAGAGAGACCGATAAACATATTGATTCTGTGTTTAGTGGATATCTTCTGTGTATAAAGTGACGCGGAAGGGCAAAAAAGCATCTAATGATCACTTTGCTGTTCTATGAGTGGTCTGAGGCACGTTTTCAAGTTAAACTTTAGTAAGGATGGTCTTTCTGTCAGTGTGCGTCTTGGTCAAATAAATGATCAATATTTTTATTTGGATGGGCAAGGAGGTAAGGTAGGGGGTAGGGTGGGCCAGGCCCCCTAAGGCCCGCCCATAACACTGGCCTTAATGAGTGGTATTTTGATTTCAATAATAATTCTGTTAGTTTAATTTATGAATTGACAAATATAAACATGAATATATAAAATAATTGATTTGGCAAATTTTTCAATATATTGTTGAACATAATGTACTCTATGGGGATATCAAAGTTCCAGAGTGCAACCTTTGCTAGTTTTTAAAGTAATCATCCATTTTACACAGAGAAATTGTCATAGTAGGCAATGTAACCAATCACAGCCCTACTTTTACTTGTATCATTGCACATCCTGCAATTCACCAGCAGAGGGCGACCATTTTGAATCAATTTTCACATTCACTCTGTTGGTAATGCTTACAAATTGGATCATAACTCTAAAAGTAGCATACAACCCACTCTGGAACTTTGATATGCCTGTAGAGTATATTACTGTATAACCGACGGTTATGGATGAAGACCTTCATGAAAATAAAATAACCGTTGTAACCATTTAAAAATAAATACAAATATGAGTTTATTTTTGGAACGAACTGAAGACTGGATGGCTGGGTATTCGTGCCATAGCCGCAGGAAGATGTTACGTTATTATTATTATTATTATTATTATTATTATTTATTGTATTTTTTCAGGGGGAGCTGCAGCACCCTCAGCACCCCTACTTCCTTTGGATATGAGTCGTGTGGTTGAGTCAGTTTCTGGTGTAACATGGACTCTTAACAATGTGATTAAACTTTGTTGCTCCTTGCTGAAACAAGTTTCATGGCAATATGCATTTAGATCTTCTTGAATAATGTAAGCAACTACTGTTTGGGCAAATTTCTGAGCAGATGGTGTTAGCAAGCTACAGCCTACCTGTATTTTGTTTAAATCAAAGCACATATTTAGCGTAGTGGCACGTGCGCTGTGGAGTTATGGCTGCATTGTGCTTTTGGTCTAACGGTAACGTTATGCTATTATATTTGGTATGCAGTGCATTTGGGAAGTATTCAGACCTCTTGACTTTTTCCACACTTTGTTACGTTACAGCCTTATTCTAAAATGGATTAAATTATATATTTTTCCTTATCAATCTACACACAATACCCCATAACGAAAAAGCAAAAACATGTTTTTAGAAATGTTAATAACAAAAAAAATGAAATATCACATTTAATGTTCAGACCCTTTATTCAGTACTTTGTTGAAGCAGCTTTGACAGCGATTACAGCCTCAAGTTGTCTTGGGTATGACACTACTAGCTTGGCACACCTGAGTTGTTCCCATTCTTCTCTGCAGATCCTCTCAAGCTCTGTCAGGTTGGATGGGGAGCGTCGCTGCACAGCTATTTTCAGGTCTCTCCAGAGATGTTAGATCGGGTTCAAGTCCGGGCTCTGGCTGTGCCACTCAAGGACATTCAGAGACTTCTCCCGAAGCCACCCCTGTGTTGTCTTGGCTGTGTGCTTAGGGTTGTTGTCTTGTTGGAAGGTGAACCTTTCGCCCCAGTCTGAGGTCCTGAGTGCTCTGGAGCAGGTTTTCATCAAGGATCTCTCTGTATTTTGCTCCGTTCATCTTTCCCTTGATCCTGACTAGTCTCCCAGTCCCTGCCTCTGAAAAACATCCCCACAGCATGATGCTGCCACCACCATGCTTCACCGTAGGGATGGTGCTAGGTTTCCTCCAGACATGACACTTGGCATTCAGGCCAAAGAGTTCAATCTTGGTTTCATCAGACCAGAGAATCTTGTTTCTCATGGTCTGAGAGTTCTTTAAACTCCAAGCGGGCTGTCATGTGCCTTTTACTGAGGAGTGGCTTCTCTACCATAAAGACCTAATTGGTGGAGTGCTGGCCACTCTACCATAAAGACCTAATTGGTGGAGTGCTGCAGAGATGGCTGTCCTTCTGGAAGGTTCTCCCATCTCCACAGAGGAACTCTGGAGCACTGTCAGAGTGACCATCGGGTTCCTGGTCACCTCCCTGACCAAGGCCCTTCTCCCCCAATTGCTCAGTTTGGCCGGGCGGCCAGCTCTAGGAAGACTCTTGGTGGTTCCAAACTTCTTCCATTTAAGAATGATGGAGGCCACTGTGTTCTTGGGGACCTTCAATGCTGCAGAAATGTTTTTGTTCCTTTCCCCAGATCTGTGCCTCGACACGATCCTGTCTCGGAGCTCTACGGACAATTCCTTCGACCTCATGGCTTGGTTTTTGCTCTGACATGCACTGTCAACTGTGGGACCTTATATAGACAGGTGTGTGCCTTTCCAAATCATGTCCAATACATTGAATTTACCACAGATGGACTCCAAGTTGTAGAAACATCTCAAGGATGATCAATGGAAACAGGATGCACCTGAGTTCAATTTTGAGTCTCATAGCATAGGGTCTGAATACTTACACTACATGTCAAAAGTTTGGACACACCTACTCATTGAAGGGTTTTTCTTTATTTTTACTATTTTTTACAGAATAATAGTGAAGACATCAAAACTATGACATAACACATATGGAATCATGTAGTAACCAAACAAGTGTTAAACAAATCAAAATATATTGTATATTTGAGATTCTTCAAAGTAGCCACCCTTTGCCTTGATGACAGCTTTGCAATATGGGCTATTATTTTAATGCGCCAAACAAAACCAAAGGTGGTTGGTCAGGATTGGACCAAATTGGAACCAATTATAGACGTCTACAGCTGTGTTTAGCTGATCTGATTGGACAAAAGACCAATTTGTAAAAAAAAAAGATCAGAATTGGGCTGCTTGTCTAAACGCAGCCCAAGTGTCACAAGTTTGGACATCAATGTACAGCACAGTAGTGTAAAGTACAGAACAGTATAGTACAGTACATTATAGTGTACCCAACTCTAGTGTTCTCTGCTGTGCACAGAACTCTACTCTATTCTACTGTACTGTACTGTACTGTATTGAGCTATACTCAACTTTTCTTTATTGTACTGTGCTCTAGTGTACTGTACTGTGCGGTCCAATCTTGTGAAACATAGACATCTATGATTGGTTAAGATTTGGTCCGGACCAGACCAAATTGGAACAAATCATGGACCTCTATGTTTGGGGCAAATTATGGCCGGTCAAGACGTCTGTGGACGTTGAAATCAAGGCTGGTCCCGACCGGATCAAAAACGACGTCTGTGGACGTTGAAATCAAGGCCAGGGCAGACTGACCAAATGTAAACTACTTTTCAACGTCCATGGATGTCCGGTGTAGGTCAGTGCTCAATGGGTGAGGATGCTAGTTACAGTAAATGGAAAGAGCGGGGGCTCATGGGTAGGTGTCAGTAAGAGCCAAGAGAGGTGACATTAATTGAAGAGAGAGAGAGATAGCGAGGGAAGGAGGAGTTGTCCAGACTTTTCACACTCTTGCTTTAACCACCAGATGACAGAAAGATAAAGTAAACAGCTATCAGCTGAACATAACAGAAATACTGTCACTGATTTTAATCACTTCATAAACAAAATGTATATATCAGTAAAAACACAAACTAATTGATAGGTCTACCTTTACTTGTTTCTTCTGTGAACTTTCATTATCCTCCCTCATGAGGGAGAGAAATTAGAAAATATCTTAAAGATATGTGGGTTCATGGTAATGGAATTTAAAGGCACATGGCAATGTTTCTTAAACTTACTGGAGTCAGAGAAATGTATCCTAAACTAAATATGTGTTGATATTAGATGGCAGGGGGTCTCTACTTCATAATTATTGTATTTAGATGTATTTCTAATACCTTTTTAAGACTTTTTCCTGGTAGTTGTTTTCTAAAACCCATTTTCTGTTTGACATGAAATCAAAGCTTTTGCTTATTCCTAAATTGTAGAATGGAAAATGGTTGAATGTATACAGTGCCTTCAGAAAGTATTCACACCCCTTTACTTTTTCCACATTTTGTTCTGTTACAGCCTGAATTTAAAATGGATTAAATTAAGATTGTTTGTCACTGGCCTACACACAATACCCCATAATGTCAAAGTGGAATTATGTTTTTAGAGATGTTTACAAATTTAATAAAAAATGAAAAGATGAAATGTCTTGAGTCAATAAGTATTCAACCCCTTTGTTATGGCAAGTCTAAATAAGTTCAGGAGGAGAAATGTGTTTACCAAGTCACATAATAAGTTGCATGGACTCACTCTGTGTGCAATAATAGTGTTTCACATAATTTTCTCTGTACCCCACACATACAACTATCTGTAAGGTCCCTCAATCCAGCAGTGAATTTCAAACACAGATTCAACCACAAAGACCAGGGAGGTTTTCCAATGCCTCGCCAAGAAGGGCAACTATTGGTAGATGGGTAAAAAAACAAAACAGACATTGAATATCCCTTTGAGCATGGTTAAGTTATTAATTACACTTCGGATGGTGTGTCAATACACCCAGTCACTACAAAGATACAGGCGTCCTTCCTAACTCAGTTGCCGGAGAGGAAGGAAACCGCTCAGGGATTTCACCATGAGGCCAGTGGTGACTTTAAAATAGTTACAAAGTTTAATGGCTGTGATGGGAGAGAACTGAGGATGGATCAACAACGTTTGTAGTTACTCCACAAAACTATCCTCATTGACAGAGTAAAAAGAAGGAAGCCTGTACATAATACAAATATTCCAAAACATGCATCCTGTTTGCAACAAGGCACTAAAGTAATACTGCAAAAAATGTTATGTTTGGAGAAAATCCAATACAACACATTCCTGAGTACCACTCCATATTTTCAAGAATAGTGGTGGCTGCATCATGTTATAGGTATGCTTGTAATCATTAAGGACTGGGGAGTTTTTCAGGGTAAGAAATTAACAGAATGGAGCTAAGCACAGGCAAAATCCTAGAGGAAAACCTGGTTGTCTGCTTTCCACCAGACACTGGGAGATGAATTCACCTTTCAGCAGGACAATAACCTAAAACAAAAGGCCAAATCTACACTGGAGTTGCTTGCCAAGAAGACGGTGAATGTTCCTGAGTGGCCGAGTTACAGTTTTGACTTAAATCTGCTTGAAAATCTACGGCAAGACTTGAAAATGGTTGTCTAGCAATGATCAACAACCAATTTGACAGAGCTTGAAGAATTTTGAAAATAATAATGGGCAAATATTGTACAATCCAGGTGTGCAAAGCTCTTAGACTTACCCAGAAAGACTCATAGCTGTAATCGCTGCCAAAGGTGATTCTAACATGTATTGATTCAGGAGTGTGAATAGTTATGTAAATTAGATATGTCTCTCTTTCATTTTTCAATACATTTGCAAAAAAATCTAAAAATATGTTTTCACTTTGTCATTGTGGTGTATTGTGTGTAGATGGGTGAGACAAAATATATTTAATACATTTTGAATTCAAGCTGTAACACAACAAATTGTGGAATAAGTCAAGGGGTATGAATACTTTTTGAAGGCAATATATGTATATGCCTTAGTTTCTGCCTGTTGGCTAGTGGTGTACCTTTGCTGGCCAGGCATAAAGGCAGGCAGGTGGACAGGCATGCAGGCTGGACAGGCAGGGAGACAGACGCACAGACAAGCAAGCAGGCAGACAGACATGTATGTGGACAGACAGACAGTAGTGCTGAGCGATTAGTGCTTTTTGAGGTCGTTTTCGGTTAGATTATAAAAAAATTATCATGGTTTCGATTATAAAAAATAAAAAAAAGTAATGCACTACACATTATGTGGGTTGAATGCTGTAACAACACAGAATAAAACAATTAATACAATTCCCATGATGGTAGTGACTGCCAATTACTGCTTATCCCTTATTAACCATCATTTATTCACATTACTTTAACAAAATATTTCAGTTGTTGTGTATGTTACATTTGTTTTATTTGATTACTTTATTATTTCATCGCTAAGAGCTGCTGCCTATGCTGTCTGATAAAATCACTATTTTGTAGTTCAGTGTAAATAAGGCATACATTTATGACTGCTGAATACCAACTATCAATCACTTAGATCATGTATTTTCAGGTAGAGACCTCGCGAAGCAACAGCTGCTCTCTATATCATCTCACGATCACGCATTCTTCTCTCTTCCTTAGCAGTCATAAAAAAACAGACCAGACAAGTAGACGCGCAATGGATTATGGTCATTTTTGTTCATTATCACGTTTTATGCGCTAAACTATGTAGAATATTCTCCCTACTACATCGTACAGTTCAGGCTGGATCTGATTTATCTCTAGAGAAACTGTGCGATGTGCACATTGAGCTCACAGAAAAAACCTTAACGAAGTAGAATTCAGAAAGTTGAACCGATGTCGGACAATTAGTTGTTTAAAAACCGGAAAATAACCGAAATGTCGGTTAATCGCTCAGCACTAAGACAGACAGACAGGCAGGCTCAGGAGGTGAGCACAGAGGACAATGTTCCCAGACAATTTTGGCAGGGTGGCAGTCAGTCTGTCCAGTCCAGTGGGCAATTCCAAGGAAACAGAGTGATGCGGATACTCCGATGTTTCACTTTAAATTGTATGTCAAACAAAAACCAATGATAAAGTTAAACAAACCAATTGTAAAGTTAAACAAACCATACAACTCTATGCACAAGGACTACTTTTAACAATTCCCACTTTTTTCTTTTACAAAAACACATTTACTTGAAGAACAGTGCAGATGCAAAGTTTGGTTAGAGAATGACCGCACAAACCGTCTCTCTTCTTCAGCTCCCAGCTGTGAAAGTGATAGACTTGGGTTGAACTTGACGCACTAAACATCTCCTGCCCTTTTTTACATTTATATAACCTCCTGTAAACCAGGGTCATGGTCAATTTTGCCAGCAGCAATCATTTTTGCTGTGTCACTCTCTAAACTATGGCACTGTGATTTAGGCATAGACTTAGGCTACATCCCAAATGGCACCCTAGTCCCTTTACATATAGGGATTAAGGTGCCATTTGGGACGCAATTTTAGTGGTCATCCCCGGTCTGCTTGCCTCTTCTAGGGGATAGAGGGTTAAAGTGACAGATGAATAGGTTGTGGTGAGAATATCCACAGAGAGGCAGGGGAACCAGAGGTGTGAAACCTCTGGCTGGAACCAAGCAGGAACACACTGACACGCGTGTCCGCACGCGCACACACACACACACACACACACACACTCCTGGGAGAATGCTTCCGCTGTGTCAGACCTGGAGCCTCTTTAGGTCAAGCACAGTTTAATCTTCTTCAAGATTTATCCCAACTTCACATCGCCGCGACGACGCTCTGTTTAAATTGAAGCGGAAATTTAGGCTTAAGCTCTACCCTGTCGGAATGAGAGTTTCACAAAAATACCAAAAGTGCTGATGCTATCATAAGCAATGTGTCACCTTGTTCTTAAATAAAACGTAGTCTTACATATTAGATTTATTTGGATTGGAACCCAGTCTGTTTGACAGATCCAGAATATATGATATTTAGTGAGAGTTTGAGACTCTTCTTGACTTGTCAGGTCTGACAGTACGTGGGTCATTCAGGCTTGTTGGGGATCTAATGCTACATGATATTGCTTCAGCTTTATTTGGTAGAACTTAAAGGTCCAATGCAGCCATATTTATATTAAATAATTTCTGGCTAACAATTGAAGGAGAAGTTGTTGTTTTTTACAACCAAATCTCTATTTTTGGATGTAAATGGCATGTTATAGAAGGATTTTTGTGATTTCATGTTTTTGAGAAACTTACCCCAAACAGCAAATTCCTCATCCTCGTTGTGTAGTACGAAGAAATA
Organism: Coregonus lavaretus; assembly: GCF_964263955.1. Taxonomy (NCBI): domain Eukaryota; kingdom Metazoa; phylum Chordata; class Actinopteri; order Salmoniformes; family Salmonidae; genus Coregonus; species Coregonus lavaretus. The sequence continues at coordinate 28,810,636 of NC_140003.1, forward strand.
TGAACAAAGGCTCCAAATTCACCCAAATACGACCTTTTAGAAACGGCAAAGCTTTCAGTATAGTGATGCAGGTCTTTAGATGTTGCTCCATTGGAGCCGTCACTTCTTGTTTTTAGCTGATTGGAGTGGAACCCAGTGTGGTCGTCTGCAATAGTCCATTCGTGACGAGGACCAACGAGTTGTGCATTCCAAGATGTCGTTCTGCTACCTGCCTGTTAGCTTGCACGATTCTTGCCATTCTCCTTCGACTTCTCATAAGCAAGCTGTTTCGCCAATAGGACTGCCACTGGCTTGATGTATTTTGTTTGTCGCACCATTCTTGGTAAACCCTAGACACTGCTGACGATCATACCATGCTCAAAGTCGCTTAGGTCACTTATTTTGCCCATTCTAACGTTCAATCGAACAGTAACTGAATGCCTCGATGCCTGTCTTCCTGCTTTATATAGCAAGCCATGGTCACGTGAGTAAGAGCAAACCATTTCTGTGAACAGAGTGGTGTACCTAATAAACTGGCCACTTAGTGTATATAAAACACAGGAAAATCACGTTCTTGACTGCACTGGGCCTTTTAATAATTTTTATGGGGCACTTAAGTATTGGTTTCTTCAGGACTTGCATCCAGTTAATTAGGATTTAAAGTGCATTTTACACAAAGAGAAAGGGCACAGCAGAGGAAGGTGACCCACCTTAGCCCTTCACTGTTGCAGGATGACACACTGGCGCTACATTACTCTGTGAAACATTATCACAATAAAGAATGGAGTGTATTTGCGTCAGTCAGTGTGCTGCTGTGGTAGCTGACTGCACAAATTGGTAGCTAGCTAGACGCTTATGATGTCAGTAGAAAAGGACGTGTGCGTGACAAAGCAGTGGGGCGGCTGGAGGTCAAGGTATTCTGTTACCGCTCTAGACAAAGCAGGCATGGTTCAGATAGCCAGATTGCAGCTCTGAACCCCAGCATTGATTCTTGAATGGCACCCTATTCCCATATATTGCACAACTTTTGACCAGGGCCTTTAGGGCTCTGGTCAAAAGTAGTGCACTGTATAGCAAATAGGGTGCCATTTGGGATGCAGGCTGCGTCATTATAATTGACCACAGAATGTTTGAATTTGTTTAACTTTGAACTGGTTTGGCATAACGAAAGGCCATTGTTGGCACAGATACGGAAGGCCTATTTTCCCAGAAGGAGTAGCCTTTATTTATATATATATTTTTATTTAACCTTTATTTGTAAATTAATCTCATTGAGATGAAAATCTATTTTGTAAGATAGACCTGTAGAAAGATTGAATACTGTGGTTGACCCATTTTGACTAGTCTATCAACTCTACACTGCTTTAAAATATATATCATAGTAGTGCTACTTTGCTATGATGTTTGTTTTAGAAGGTCATAACCGATAGCTGGAAAAGAAAAACAACATAGTAGTATGTCCCTATAGAGGCAAGATCCTTGACAAGCTAAACAAAGGATACTTTATTTGTGCATTTTCTTTGCTTTCAACCCAACCCCCCGAGACATACCACATATGGAATGCACAACCCATCGGGGTTGGAAGCACTATTAAATAACTGTTATGTAGGCCTACACCACAGGAGGCTGTTGAGGGGAGGATGGCTCATAATAATGGCCGGAGTGAATGGAATTGCATCAAACACATGGAAACTATGTATTTGATACCATTCCACTCCAGCCATTACCACGAGCCTGTACTCCCCAATTAAGGTGCTACCAACCTGCTGTAGCCTACACTCTTAAGTTGTACATTACACTTCTAGTTCAGTAATGAGTTCTCACAGGATATTTGCTCTTAAGACATGACAACTTTATTACATGTTAAACTACTTGTTGGCTGAATGGAGTTCTTACTAAGTGCTTTGTTTTGTGGTGGGACTCGGGTGTTGCCACTTGGGTCGTGTTCAATAGGGCACAGTGGCACACTAGCAAAACATTTTGCAGAAAGTACCTCCCCGTTCCAGTCCCTCCCCCGTTCAGTTTCAGAGTATTTCCTTTCTGTGTGTGTGTGTGTCTTTGGACATGGTGGCTGTCACGATAGACGGACGAATGACGGGTCACATTTGGCCCATGATGTGGAAACTGGGACATCTTCAGTTCTGCTGAAAGGGGTTAGGGGGTCAGGGTTTAGGAGGTTTGTGTGTGTAGGGGGTGCAGACTATGACCTATACTGAACAAAAATATAAACACAACATGTAAAGTGTTGGTCCCATGTTTCATGAGGTAAAGTAAAAGATCCCCGAAATGTTCCATACGCACAAAAAGCTTATTTCTCCCAAATGTTGTTTGCAAATTCACATACATGTTAGTGAGCATTTCTCCTTCGCCAAGATAATCCATCCACCTGACAGGTGTGGCATATCAAGAAGCTGATTAAACAGCATGATCATTACACTGGTGCACCTTGTGCTGGGGACAATAAAAGGCCACTCTAAAATGTGTAGTTTTGTCACACAACACAATGTCACAGATGCCTCAAGTTTTGAGGGAGCGTGCAATTGGCATGCCGACTGCAGAAATATCCACCAGAGCTGTTGCCAGATAATTAAATGTTAATTTCTCTACCATAAGCCGCCTCCAACGTCGTTTTAGAGAATTTGGCAGTACGTCCAACCGGCCTCACAACCGCAGACCACGTGTATGGCGTTGTGTGGGCGACTGGTTTGCTGATGTCAACGTTGTGAACAGAGTCCCCCTTGGTGGCAGTGGGGTGATGGTATGGGAAGGCATAATCTACGGACAACGAACACAATAGCATTTTATCAATGGCAGTGATGAGATCCTGAGGCCCATTGTTGTGCCATTCATCCACCGCCATCACCTCATGTTTCAGCATGATAATGCACGGCCCCATGTCACAAGGATCTGTACACAATTCCCGGAAGCTGAAAATGTCCCAGTTCTTCCATGGCCTGCATACTCACCAGACATGTCACCCATTGAGCATGTTTGGGATGCTCTGGTTTGACGTGTACGACAGCTTGTTACAGTTCCCGCCAATATCCAGCAACTTCGCACAGCCATTGAAGAGGAGGGACAACAGGCCACAATCAACAGCCTGATCAACTCTATGCGAAGGAGATGTCACGCTGCATGAGGCAAATGGTGTTCACACCAGATACTGACTGGTTTTCTGATCCACGCCCCTACCTTTTTTTAAAGGTATTCGTGACCAACATCTGCATATCTATATTCCCAGTTATGTGAAATTCATAGATTAGGGCCTAATGATTTTATTTCAATTGACTGATTTCCTTATACGAACTGTAACTCAGTAAAATCTTTGAAATTGTTGCATTTATATCTTCAGTAAAAATATAGATATCCTATTTACAATATGTTTGATCGCAAGGGAGTTTGATGTTAATGGGCATGATTACAGCAGAGAAGTGTTTATTCTGACCAAGCTGGACAGCAGCATAGACGTGCTGTAGTGTAGGATGCAGACGCACACACACAGACATAAATATACACTGTTTTCGTCCTGTCCACATGGCTGCTGGCTGCGCTTTGCTACCACCCAAAAATATCTTTAAGATTGCCCATTATTTTGTTTTTGTAAGGACCCCAAAAAACAGATTCAGTGGGAGAACCTATTCAAGTAAGTAAAAACAATTTTCAAATGTTAAACAATAATTATTAGTGAGCTTGTTAGTTAGCTAGCTAGCTGAATATAGTAGGCCACTTTGTAGGCTAACTCAACTGAGCTGCTAGCTGTTGAAATTGCGCTGGAATGTATAGCGGCCGGTTTACAGGCTCCTGACCAATTCTGCTATTTTGTGGTTTTTTTAAGTTGTTCTTAACTTTTTTTGTACGTAATGTTTCCACAACCATTTCCTATGACAGAAAAGAGCTTCTGGACATCAGAACAGCAATCGCTGACCTCGATTTGGATGACGATTTCTACTTCAACGGGTCGGCATCACAGGACATACTGGTCACCCCGGACCGTGCCCTAATCCCGACACTCGTAAGAGAAGAGACGCCGATATAGAGACCGACGTGCGGGCACTCTGATGAAACTACAGCGGTGGGTAAATAAACCCCCTCTACCCTCGGTTCTGCTGGCGAATGTATAATCACTGGAGAACAAACTGGACAAGCTTCGTTCGTGATTATTCTGTCAACGGGACTTGAAAAACTGAAATATCCTATGTTTCTCTGAAACTTGGCTGAACAAGGACATGGATAATATACAACTAGCTGGTTTTTCTATGCATCGGCAGGACAGAACGGCAGCGTCGGGTAAGCTCAAGGGGGGTGTTGTGTGTCTCTTTGTTAACAACAGCTGGTGCACAATCTCTAATATTAAGGAATTCTCAAGGTTCTGCTCACCTGACTTAGACTACCTCATGATAAGCTGTAGACCAGACTATTTACCAAGAGTTTTCATCTATATTTTCGTAGCTGTCTATTTACCACCACAAACTGATGCTGGTACTATGACCGCACTCAACGAGATGTATAGGGCAATAAGCAAACAAGAAAATGCTCATCCAGAGGTGGCGCTCCTGGTGGCTAGTGATTTTAATGCTGGAAAACTGAAATCCATCTTACCTCATTTCCACCAGCATGTCACCTGTGCAACCTTTACTCCACACACCGAGACGCATACGAAGCTCTCCCTCACCCTCCATTTGGCAAATCTGACAATAAATTTGAATCCTACTACACCGGCTGTGGCACTCATCAGATGTGGCAGGGCTTGCAAACTATCACGGATTATAAAGGGAAACCCAGCCGCGAGTTGCCCAGTGATGTGAGCCTACCAGACGAGCTAAATGCCTTCTATGCTCACTTCGAGGCAAGCAACAGTGAACCATGAGTGAGAGCACCAGCTGTTCCGGACGACTGTGTGATCACACTCTCCGTAGCCGATGTGAGTAAGACCTTTTAAACAGGTTAACATTCACAAGGCCGCAGGGCCAGATGGACTACTCAGAGTATCTTCATTAACATTTTCAACCTCTCTGACCCAGTCTGTAATATCTACATGTTTCAAGTAGGCTTGGGCGGTATACCGTATATACCGGGGTATTTGGAAATAGCCACAGATGGATTTTCAATACCATCAATATCATTGAAACTATTTATTTGAAATGTATCACCAAAAATATATATATACAGTGCATTCGGAAAGTATTCAGACCCCTTGACCTTTTCCACATTTTGTTACGTTACAGCCTTATTCTAAAATGGATTAAATTGTTTTTTTTTCCCTCATCAATCTACACACAATACCCAATAATGACAAAGCAAAAACAGTTTATTTGAAATTTCTGCAAATGTATTAAAAATAAACTGAAAAATCACATTTACAAACGTATTCAGACCCTTTAATCAGTACTTTGTTGAAGCACCTTTGGCAGCGATTACAGCCTCGAGTCTTCTTTGGTATGAAGCTACAAGCTTGGCAAACCTGTATTTGGGGAATTTCTCCCATTCTTCTCTGCATATGCTCTCAAGCTCTGTCAGGTCGGATGGGGAGCATCGCTGCACAGATATTTTCAGGTATCTCCAGAGATGTTAGATCGGGTTCAAGTCCAGGCTCTGGCTGGGCCACTCAAGGACATTCAGAGACTTGTCCTGAAGCCACTCCTGTGTTGTCTTGGCTGTGTGCTTAGGGTCGTTGTTCTGTTGGAAGTTGAACCTTCACCCCAGTCTGAGGTCCTGAGTGCTCTGGAGCAGGGTTTCATCAATACTTTGCTCCGTTCATCTTTCCCTCGATCCTGACTAGTCTCCCAGTCTCTGCCGCTGAAAAACATCCCCACAGCATCATGCTGCCACTGCCATGCTTCACCGTAGGGATGGTGCCAGGTTTCCTCCAGACGTGACGCTTGGCATTCAAGCCAAAGAGTTCAATCTTGGTTTCATCAGACCAGAGAATCTTGTTTCTCATGGTCTGAGAGTCCTTTAAACTCCAAGCGGGCTGTCATGTGCCTTTTACTGAGGAGTGGCTTCCGTCTGGCCACTCTACCATAAAGGTCTGATTGGTGGAGTGCTGCAGAGCTGATTGTCCTTCTGGAATGTTCTCCCATCTCCACAGTCCACAGAGGACCCCTGTCAGAGTGACCATTGGGTTCTTGGTCACCTCCCTGACCAACACCCTTCTCCCTCGATTGCTCAGTTTGGCCGGGCGGCCAGCTCTAGGCAGAGTCTTGGTGGTTCCAAACTTCTTCCATTTAAGAATGATGGAGGCCACTGTGTTCTTGGGGACCTTAAATACTGCAGAATTGTTTTGGTACTGTTCCCCAGATCTGTGCCTCGACACAATCCTGTCTCGAAGCTCTACGGACAATTCCTTCGACCTCATGGCTTGGTTTTTGCTCTGACATGCACTGTCAACTGTAGGACCTTATATAGACAGGTGTGTGCCTTTCCAAATCATATCCAATACATTTAATTTACCACAGGTGGACTCCAATCAAGTTGTAGAAACATCTCAAGGATGATCAATAGAAACAGGATGCACCTCATCTGGGACATCATGTCTCGCTCCATCCACCAACGCCACGTTGCACCACAGACTGTCCAGGAGTTGGCGGATGCTTTAGTCCAGGTCTGGGAGGAGATCCCTCAGGAGACCATCCGCCACCTCATCAGGAGCATGCCCAGGCGTTGTAGGGAGGTCATACAGGCACGTGGAGGCCACACACACTACTGAGCCTCATTTTGACTTGTTTTAAGGACATTACATCAAAGTTGGATCAGCCTGTAGTGTGGTTTTCCACTTTAATTTTGAGGGTGACTCCAAATCCAGACCTCCATGGGTTGATAAATTTGATTTCCATTGATAATTTGTGTGTGATTTTGTCAGCACATTCAACTATGTAAAGAAAAAAGTATTTAATAAGAATATTTCATTCATTCAGATCTAGGATGTGTTATTTTAGTGTTCCCTTTATTTTTTTGAGCAGTGTACATTAGTGCAACACATTCGTCAGAAAATAGCTTCATTTTCATCAGATGACAACAGAAGTGCAATGCTATTTGGCTGGCAGCCACACAAGTAAATGAGCTTACAATGTTTTGCTTAAAGTTAATCTTGAATTTACCAGAGAAAAGTAGGCTGGCAACAACGAGAAAAAAGTACCGGAGAGGACTGTCTGCTGATAGAATGCCCGTTCATGAAAACTCATCCTAGTGAAGTACAAATGAGAAGTGCAACTGAAGCACCAAATTAGTTTGATGCTGAGCAGAAATTGCAATAAGAAGCATTTTAGATCTGTGTTTACAAAACGCAGCAAGAGATTTCTTACGCGCTTTATATTTTTTCCCTTCGTGAAAAATGAAGAATTATGCATTAACGCGACCCCCTAAGTTCAACTTGCTAGATATCGAAGTAAGTTACTGAATGAATAATGTGACAGACGCATCATATTGTAAGATTTCTGCCGTGTTTGAGAACTTATCCAAGGGCTTTGACATCTGTACAGCTATCATTTGATTTCCTTGTGTTTTTTTCTCCTCTCCGTTCTGGGCCTGTCTGCTCCTCCCCCATCTTCTCCAAGCAGAGCAGGCAGGCCCGTTGCCCTAGCGACTACAGACAGACACAGCGTGTACACATGCTGCTTCAGAGCAGACAAGCATGCATCAAAACTTTGTTCATTTTCACAATGTCTTTCATTCACATTCGCTTGTAAATGTCCAAACTCACCAAAAATTGCATTTGTTAGCTCCAACCTATATAGACTACTAGTCAAAAGTTTGGACACCTACTCATTCAAAGGTTTTTCTTTATTTTTACAATTTTTTACATTGTAGAATAATAATGAAGACATCAAAACTATGAAATAACACATATGGAATCATGTAGTAACCAAGAAAGTGTTAAACAAATCAAAATATATTTTATATTTGAGATTCTTCAAATAGCCACCGTTTGCCTTGATGACAGCTTTGCACACTCTTAGCATTCTCTCAACCAGCTTCATGAGGTGGTCACCTGGAATGCATTTCAATTAACAGGTGTTCCTTCTTAAATGATAATTTGTGGAATTTCTTTCCTTCTTAATGCGTTTCAGCCAATCAGTTGTGTTGTGACAAGGTAGGTAGAGGGGGGGGGGGATTTTTGGTTCCAACCGCTGTCTATATGAGACGCGGTGTGGGTGAACGGATGATCTCTGCATGTGATCATCCGTTCCACCATAAAGCATGGAGGAGGAGGTGTTATGGTGTGGGGGGGTGCTTTGCTGGTGACCACTGTCTGGGATTTATTTAGATTTCAAGGCACACTTAACCAGCATGGCTACCACAGAATTCTGCAGCGATACGCCATCCCATCTGGTTTGGGGTTAGTGGGACTATCATTTGTTTTTCAACAGGACAATGACCCAACACACCTCCAGGCTGTGTAAGGGCTATTTTACCAAGAAGGAGAGTGATGGAGTGCTGCATCAGATGAGCATATTTAGCTAGCAGCCTCCATGGAAATTATATATTAATTGTGCTAATTCTCTTAGCATTCTGGTAACAAATGCCCAATGGTATTTTTGCCGGGGGTTTTTGGGGGCCCTTTTTGTACTAAACCGGTAATATCGCGGAATGAGAGAAGGACGGTATGATGATCTGAAAATCTGGAAACCGCCCAACCCTAGTTTCAGGCAGACCACTATAGGCCTAAGCACACCAAGGTAACTTGTCTAAATGACTATTGCCACATAGCACTCACATCAACACCATCATCCCAGACACCCTGGACCCACTTGGACAAAATAAACACCAATGTGAGAATGCTATTCATTGAATACAGCTCAGCGTTCAACACCATAGTGCCCTCCAATCTCATCACTAAGCTAAGGACCCTTGGACTGAACACCTCCCTCTGCAACTGCATCCTGGACTTCATGATGGGACGCCCCTGGGTAGTGAGGGTAGGAAACAACACATACGCCACGCTGACCCTCAACACGGGGGCCCCTCAGGGATGCATGTTTAATCCCCTCCTGTACTCCCTGTTCACCCACGACTGTGTGGCCACGCACGACTCAGCGTCAGCAAGACAAAAGAGCTGATCGTGGACTACAGGAAACGGAGGGCCGAGCACGCCCCCATTCACATCAACGGGGCTGAAGTGGACCGGTCTACGTTCTTAATGTTTTGTATACTCTGTGTATGTTCTTAATTTTAAAATGATACCAGTAGACAATGTATATGAGGCAAACCATATACCAGATTTTGTACATGCCTTTTAAGTGATGACGTATACAATTTAGTGCACATCCAACCTTTGTAATTTAGGTACAGTATGGAAATAAGGAGATGGCAATTAGGCTACAGGAGATGAGCATTACAGGTAACATTGTATGAGGTTAATTTTATTTAATTCATTTTAACAATGTTGCTAGCAAAATGATTGCAGTTCCCATAGAGCAAAGATGTACTGCCTATATACAGTATCACTGACCCTGGATAAACTAGCAACTAGGCTAACATGGCTAACTTTTTAGGTTAATAATACAATAGTGTGCAACTGCAGCCTGCAATTTGGGGCGTTCCTGCATGTAGGCATTTCTGCATCTGAAATACAGGAATGCCCCCCCCCCCCCCCCGAGCTTCCCATTGGTTCCTTCATGAATACCCGGCCCGTCCTTGAGAATTCCATTGGTTCCTGCATGAACGCCCCCCCTCGAGCACCCCATAGGTTCCTGCATCTCCACGAGCACGACTCTCGCCTGGCTAGCTAGCTACCGTTGTAGAGAGGGGTTGCTGCAGATGCAGGAATGCCCACATGCAGGAACACCCTGACTTGCAGGCAGCAATTGCACCCTTCTCCAATAATATGCTGTTTTTATTAAACTTTTGTTGGCTTTATAATTGTGAGAGAAATTGAACTAGCTAGTAGCTTGCTAGTTAGTTATAACTAGATCGCTTACAAGGTTAACTGACTTTTCTCAAAACAAACCTCATTTTGGGCAGCTACTTGTCCCTCATTCTAGCCTTTACAGCCAAATATCACTTCAGAAACATCAATTAAAAATATTCATATGACCCGCATTGTAGACATTTCTCCACTTGCTGCAGCTTTAGCTCATCTCGAAATAACAGAGAAATGCTGTGAAAACCAGCGTGCTGCAAATGTTCTAAAATGTTTTGTCACCAGTGCTTGTTTGTTGAAATGTAATGTAAATGTAAATGTTCTAAAATGTTTTGTCACCAGTGCTTGTTTGTTGAAATGTAATGTAAATGTAATGTAAATGTAAATGTTGAAATGTTTTGAACGCACTGTTGCACCTATGGCACAAATCTGGTGAGCACCTTTGTAGCTCCGCCCAAGCAAGACGTGTTGCGAGGCATCACTGATTTACACCAGGTTCCGACCCATCTTTAGCTGATTTCTGCCATGGAACTTCCCCATGCTTTCCGTTTTAGGGAAGCCTGGTTAGCGACGAGGCTACTGTTAAGCTAATGTTTCTCCTCTAGTCTCTCTGTGCTGTGGTTGGTTTGGCTGCCTTTCAGTTTCCCTCTAGTCTCTCTGTGCTGTGGTTGGTTTGGCTGCATTTCAGACAGGTAAAGGAAAGAGTCTGCATCGTAATCCACTATTTTTCTTTAGTATCAGCACTTTCAAAATATTTATAAGGAGGTATGGACATGAGGCAGCAGCTTCAAATTGTCCAGCCTAGCACACCCTTATACACAATAGTCGTCTCTTGGCTTGAGGCAAGGTTTGCATCCCAAGTGGCACCCTATTTCCTACATAGTGCACTACTACCCATGGGATCTGGTCAAAAGTAGTGCACAATATAGGGAACAGGGTGCCATTTGGGATGCATCCAAGGCGTTGTTAGTCAGTATGAGTGGTGTAAGTGTCTGAGTGTCTGATCCGGTGGATAGGCCTGTAAGTGCAAAGAGTGATTATCAACATAGCTGCTATAATAAAGCCTCCACTCACATTACACTAATCTCGCTCTCTTTCCCTCTTCCCTTTCTCACACTCTTTTATCCATCATCCCATCTGCATATGAGACCTCCTCTGCATCTGTTTATCTTTGGGCTCAGAGATGATTTAAGCTGGTACTGTAGATTACTTCCTCTGTCTCTCAGGCTACGTCCCAAATGGCACCCTATTCCCTATATCAGGGCTCTCCAACCCTCTTCCTGGAGAGCTACTGTCCTGTAGGTTTTCACTCCAACCCTAATCTAGCACAGCTGATTCTAATAATTACCTGGTTGATAAACTGAATCCGGTTATTTACAACTGGGGTTGGATTGAAAACCTACAGGAGGGTAGCTCTCCAGGAACAGGGTTGGAGAGCCCTGCCCTTTATAGTAGACTATAGGGTATATGGTGCCATTTGGGATGCATGCTCTGTCTCTTAGGCCAGGAATCAAGATCCGTCTTCATGAAGCACTATGAGTGAATGCTGCTAGCCTGGGATCTCTAACTGATTGTCCATGTGTAGAACAGAACAGATGTTTGTACAGTATAGATCAGAACAGAAGGTAGCTAGTTCGTACGAATTCCACAGTTGTACTGTTCTGTAGAGGAGTGTAGCCAGCCAGAGGTGAAGCCCAGCAGTCATGGCACTGACAGACAGGGGCATCCTGTCCATAGGGTGACGGGTCTCGGTCTCTCTCTCTCTCTCTCTCTCTCAATGTCATTCTTCCTCTCTCTCTCACACACATCTGTTCTTCCTGTCCCACTGAAGAGAAGACCCTGACAAAAAGAGAAATGATGAGGCGGAAGAGTGAGGGAGAGAGAGGGAAGATGGCTTTATCATGTGCAGCACGCAGTTGGGCTGACTGATCTGTCTGAGTCTCTCTCTCCTATGGACAGTGGAAGGAACATGTCCTGTGTGGTCTCTCTCTCAATCTCTCATAGACAGTGGAAGGAGTAGGCCTTCGCCCTCACTGAGTTGGGAGGCAGTTGTTTAGATAAAGGGGAGATTCCCCAATCCATCTCCCCTCACCCTGTACCCATTTAAAGCAGAGTATGTACAGTAGCTTACTACAGGATTACTGCTGGAGAGTATCCCATTCCCTCCATTCCCTGCAGTTCTAAAATTGACTGGAAAATGTTGCTCTGCATATTATGAATGGCTTGACTTGCATGGGTATACCGCCAACCAATGATAAAGGCTAGGTCTATAACTTAACTGTTATGGATTCAGTGTCAAACCTTTGAAGAAAGTGGTATGATTGAGTGGGAGGTTATGCTTGAGAACATTGACTAATATGGGGGGATAATGTGAAAGTGAGGAGAAGGGTGGGACTGGATTGTGTTGTGACACATTCTCAGATGATGCACTGTTTGACATCAGAAAACCCGATGAAAAAGCTGTGTATGAAGTCAGACTGTGCCCTACTCTTCAGTACTGGTTGTCTGCCAGAGGTGTCATGCCCATAGGGGGCACAAGGGCATGTGCCCCCTCAGATTTGTCCAGTTTTTTGTATTTTGTTAAATTAAATTAGGACCCTGGGACTAAACACCTCCCTCTGCAACTGGATCCTGGACTTCTTGACAGGCCGCCCCCAGGTGGTAAGGGTAGGGAACAACATCTGCCACGCTGATCCTCAACACGGGGGCCCCTCAGGGGTGCGTGCTTAGTCCCCTCCTGTACTCCCTGTTCACCCACAACTGCGTGGCCAAGCACAACTCCAACACCATCCTTAAGTTTGCTGACGACACAACAGTGGGAGGCCTGATCAACGATGAGACTGCCTATAGGGAGGAGGTCAGAGACCTGGTAGTGTGGTGCCAGGACAACAACCTCTCCCTCAACGTGAGCAAGACAAAGGAGATGGTCGTGGACTACATGAAAAGGAGGGCCGAACATGCCCCCATTCACATTGACAGGGCTGTAGTGGAGCGGGTAGAGCGTTTCAAGTTCCTTGGTGTCCACATCACCAACAAACTACCATGGTCCAAACACACCAAGAAAGTCATGAAGAGGGCACGGACAATGCCTTTTCCCCCTCAGGAGACTAAAAAGATTTGGCATTGGTCCCCAGATCCTCAAAAAGTTCTACAGCTGCAACATCGAGAGCATCCTGACCGGTTGCGTCACCGCCTGGTATGGCAACTGCTTGGCATCCGACCGTAAGGCGCTACAGAGTGTAGTGCGTACAGCCCAGGACATCATAGGGCCAAGTTTCCTGCCATCCAGGACCTATATACTAGGCGGTGTCAGAGGAAGGCCCAAAAAATTGTCAAAGTCGCCAGTCACCAAAGCCATAGACTGTTCTCTCTGCTACCGCACGGCAAGCGGTATTGGAGCGCCAAGTCTAGGTCCAAAATGCATCTTCCAAACTGCTGCTCGCTGTTTTTTTTATCTATGCATAGTCACTTTACCCCTACCTACATGTACAAATTACCTCGACTAACCTGTACCCCCGCACATTGACTCTGTACCGGTACCCCCTGTATATAGCCTCATTATTGTTATTTTGTTGTAACTTTTTTTTAAACTTTAGTTTATTTAGTAAATATTTTCTTAACTCTATGTTCTTAAAACTGCATTGTTGGTTAAGAGCTTGTAAGTAAGCATTTCACGATAAGGTCTACACCTGTTGTATTCGGTGCATGTGACAAATTTGATTTGATTTGACACATAGCATTTTATTTTAGCTGCCGGTGATGGGCAGGAGGTATGTTTGTAAATTAATTTGATCAAGCTACGTTGCGTATTGATTCCTTCTTGATGAATACGTTAAACGAAAAAGATACCTTCTGGAGGATAACTGACTGACTCTATAAAGGCAGGATCTGCCATTTCCAGAGCCTGACCCAGTCGCTGATAAAATGAGTAATGGGGCTGGGGAAATGTAACCACGGTGAAATTCATAAACAGAGCTATGCATGCAAATATTGAAAGACATTTCAAACCTCAAATGACAATAAATACTATGCATTCGGAAAGTATTCAGACCTTTTTTCACATTTTGTTACATTACAGCCTTATTCTAAAATGGATTAAATACAATAAAATCCTCATCAATCTACACACAATACCCATAATGACGAAGTGAAAACAGGATTTTAGACATTTTAGCAACAAACAAAAAAAACTATGAAATACTTAGTTAGTTACATAAGTATTCAGACCCTTTGCTATGAGACTCGAAATTGAGCTCAGGTGCATCCGGTTTCCATTGATTATCCTTGATGTTTCTACAACTTGATTAGAGTCCACCTGTGGTAAATTCAATTCATTGGACATGATTTAGAAAGGCACACAACTGTCTATATAAGGTCCCACAGTTGACAGTGCATGTCAGAGCAAAAACCAAGCAATGAGGTCGAAGGAATTGTCTTAAGAGCTCCAAGACAGGATTGTGTCGAGGCACAGATCTGGGCAATCGGGGGAGAAGGGCCTTCGTCAGGGAGGTGGTCCTCTGTAGCTCAATTGGTAGAGCATGGCGCTTGTAACACCAGGGTAGTGGGTTCGATCCCCGGGACCACCCATACGTAAAAATTGATGCACACATGACTGTGTAAGTTGCTTTGGATAAAAGCGTCTTCTAAATGGCATAATATTATTATTATTATTATTATTATTATTATTATTATTATTATAGGTGACCAAGAACCCGATGGTCACTCTGACAGAGCTCCAGAGTTCCTCTGTGGAGATGGGAGAACCTTCCAGAAGGACAACCATCTCTGCAGCACTCCACCATTTGGGCCTTTATGGTAGAGTGGCCAGACGGAAGCCACTCATCAGTAAAAGGCACATGACAGCCCGCTAGGAGTTTGCCAAAGGGCACCTGAAGGACTCTCAGACCATGATCGAGGGAAAGATGAACGGAGCAAAGTATCAGAGAGATCCTTGATGAAAACCAGCTCCAGAGCGCTCAGGGCCTCAGACTGGGGCGAAGGTTCACCTTCCAACAGTACCACGACCCTAAGCACACAGCCAAGACAACGCAGGAGTGGCTTCGGGACAAGTCTCTGAATGTCCTTGAGTGGCCCAGCCAGAGCCCGGACTCTGAATACCCCCCCCCCCCCCCCATCCTTGTGGTCCTCTGTAGCTCAGCTGGTAGAGCACGGCGCTTGTAACGCCAAGGTAGTGGGTTCGATCCCCGGGACCACCCATACACAAAAAAAAAAAATGTATGCACGCATGACTGTAAGTCGCTTTGGATAAAAGCGTCTGCTAAATGGCTTATTATTATTATTATTATTATTATTATTATTATTATTAAACCTGATCGAACATCTCTGGAGAGACCTGAAAATAGCTGTGCAGCGACGCTCCCAATCCAACATGACAGAGCTTGAGAGGATCTGCAGAGAAGAATGGGAGAAACTCCCCAAATAGAGGTGTGCCAATAGAGGTGTGCCAAAAGTGCTTCAGCAAAGTACTAGTTAAAGGGTCTGAATACTTATGTAAATGTGATATTTAATTTTGTTTTTTTTATACATTTGCAAAAAATTCTAAAAACCTGTTTTTTCTTTGTCATTATGGGGTATTGTGTGTGTAGATTGATGAGATAAAAAAGGTATGATTTTATCCATTTTATTATAAGGCTGTAACGTAACAAAATGAGGAAAAAGCAAAGGGGTCTGAATACCCCCCCCCCCCCCCCCCCCATCCTTATGGCTTGCGAAAGTATTCACCCCCCTTGGCATTTTCACAACCTGGAATTAAAATTGATTTTTTGGGGGTTTGTATCATTTGATTTACACAACATGCCTACCACTTTGAAGATGCAAAATATTTTTCCTTGTGAAACAAACAAGAAATAAGACAAAAAAACAGAAAACTTGAGCGTGCATAACTATTCACCCCCCCCCCCCCCCCCCCCCAATTACAGCTGCAAGTCTCTTGGGGTATGTCTATATAAGCTTGGCACATCTAGCCACTGGGATTTTTGCCCATTCTTCAAGGAAAAACTGCTTCAGCTCCTTCAAGTTGGATGGGTTCTGCTGGTGAACAGCAATCTTTAAGTCATACCGCAGATTCTCAATTGGATTCAGGTCTGGGCTTTGACTAGGCCCATTCCAAGACATTTAAATGTTTCCCCTTAAACCACTCGAGTGTTGCTTTAGCAGTATGCTTAGGGTCATTGTCCTGCTGGAAGGTGAACCTCCATCCCAGTCTCAAATCTCTGGAAGACTGAAACAGGTTTCCCTCAAGAATTTCCCTGTATTTAGCGCCATCCATCATTCCTTCAATTCTGACCAGTTTCCCAGTCCCTGCCAATGGATAAACATCCCCACAGCATGATGCTGCCACCACCATGCTTCACTGTGGGGATGGTGTTCTCGGGGTGATGAGAGGTGTTGGGTTTGCGCCAGACATAGCGTTTTCCTTGATGGCCAGAGTACCTTCTTCCATGTGTTTGGGGAGTCTCCCACATGCCTTTTGGCGAACACCAAACGTGTTTGCTTATTTTTTTCTTTAAGCAATGGCTTTTTTCTGGCCACTCTTCCGTAAAGCCCAGCTCTGTGGAGTGTACGGCTTAAAGCGGTCCTATGGACAGATATTCCAATCTCCGCTGTGGAGCTTTGCAGCTCCTTCAGGGTTATCTTTGGTCTCTTTGTTGCCTCTCTGATTAATGCCCTCCTTGCCTGGTCTGTGGGTTTTGGTGGGAGGCCCTCTCTTGGCAGGTTTGTTGTGGTAAATAATGGATTTAATAGTGCTCCGTGGGATGTTCAAAGTTTAGGATTTTTTTTTTTTATAACCCAACCTTGATCCGTACTTCTCCACAACTTTGTCCCTGACCTGTTTGGAGAGCTCCAAATAAAAACAATTAAAATTACAGGTTGTAATGCAACAAAATAGGAAAAACACCAAGGGGGATGAATACTTTTGCAAGGCACTGTAGTTCATGCTCCCTCTAAAATAAGGAGTGCATGACTCCCCTGGTTGTCTCTCTCTTATTGAATCACAAAATGTCAGCACAAACTGTCAAGTGAATATCAGTTAATTATGTGCGGAAGTGTTTCAAGTTGATCTACAGTCTTTGTGTCATCAAGATGTCTCACTGTACTTCATCGAAATAGACAATCCTATTTGTTTATGGAGTTTTTCTTTTAACTACACCTTTTTAGATTCACACACATTTAGCTAGCTGTCTGTTGCTGCCATTGTTTTTGTTTTGAAAGCAATGTGGCAGTTTGTTTATTTAGTTACATTCCTTCTTATTTCAGATGATTACTCTGGAAATTGAAGTAACATAATAATAGCCACCTCTCGTCCCTCGAGGTTTGGCCTATACACTCCAGTGAGATAATAACTCCCTCGCTCCCTCCCTCCCTCCCTCCCTCCTCGTGTCTATCCCTCTATCCTCCCTTCAGAATGAGCTGATCCACAACAGGAAATTACTCGGCACCAGCACGTAATCTTTCAACTAAACAGACATTTTCTGCTCCACTTGTTGTCAGTTGGACTTATAGCTCTCTGTAGCTCCTCTCTGTATCCATCCATCCTGCCTGCCTCTGTCCCATATCTCTGCCTGGCTGAGTGGGCACTACTTTTACATTTCAGATGGCTTTGGAAGTATTCTTAGTATTCTTGGAAGAATTCTTAGGATAATATTTCTGGCGGAAGGAGGACTCCCCACCAGGTATTATTAGTGTCTTGTGTCATGCGGATTGTTTTGTGTTCGTTTGTTTCTTGTTCTTGAAGAGGTAATCACATTTATTAATTTGGTGATCTGGTCGTAATTCGTTTAGCCATCTAAGTTATGGAAAGAAACAAACTGTGTGTAGTCTTGTTTTATCTTGTTTGTATGATATAGCAACTTATTTTCCAAAGTCAGTTCTGTTATTGTATTATTGGACATTTGCTTGTTTACAGCTCAACGTTACTGTCATTCCATGCTGGTCTGTTCTGTGAGCATACATGGTTATCATGCAGGATTATGTTATATTACAAGCCATGTTTGCAGAGCTTTCCTTTGTAGAATTAAATTAGGCTTCTTTGTGCAAGGTGTGTGTGTGGCTTCCATCTAGACTTATGACAACCCCCTCCCTCATCTCTGCTACAGGTGACTTGCCCCCCGCTGTAGCGACCAAGACAGGGGAGAGGAGGAGGAGGAGGAGGAGGAGGAGGAGTGGATCCAGGAGAGGACCATGGAGCAGTGTGAAACTGCTGCGAGTCCCAGCAGAGATCACCCATGGAAGGCAGCGACAATGATGAGGAAGGCGTGGGTCCAGAGCAGAGACTCCTGGCAGGGCCTCTCTGAGAGTCAGGACACCCAGGATCAGGAGGGTTGCAGCGAGGAGACGCTGTGTCCAGATCCCACTATGGAGGAGAAGACATCCCCGGCCAAGGAGCCAGGTACGTTGGGATGAGCTACAGAGGGAGCAGCAGGCAGAAATAATTATAGTTTTGCTTTTTACTGCTTTTTACAGCTCCATTTGAAGTCACAATAAAACAATAAAGCCTACTTAAGGTCTTATTGCTATATAATTAACTAGCCCAAAAAGGAATAAAATCCTGCAACAGCAAACAGATTTTTTTTTTCCTTTTTGTTGAATATTTGTAGATTTGAATGTTAAATTGCATTTATAGAAAACTGAACAGTTGTACATGGCTTTGAATTGCTCAGTTTTTTCTCTCAGGGCGCATCCCTAAGAAGATTGCGAGCTGGCTCAAAGACTGCAGGTATAGTAGTGTTGCATTATAATGAAACCTTTACATTTGCATGTAAATAAAAATCCTGACTCACTGTGTATCAGGGTGGCTGGTTTGGAATGCCTAGTGACTAGGTCAGTCAGCATAGTGAGGAAGGTAAATACTTAGTATTTGTCCTTGTCACTATAGGCTAGCCTCCTAGACATGCAGTTAGACATCATTTGAATAAAGACTTGTGGTTAAATGGGACTGGATGGCTGGCTTCTCAGGAAAGTAATTGTTTGGTGTGACTATTGGTTACTTGTTACAGCTTGGGGAAGCTTGTATTCCCAAGTGAAAAAAAAGTATATATGAATATATTTAATGTATACTAAAGTATACTTAAATATACAAACATTAAAATAATATACTTCAAATACGAGATGTATTTTTTTTAGTATATCTTAAGTATAAATATAATATCATTACACTTCAACACACTTATTAAAAGTGTACTTTATATTCATAGTTTATTCAGTCTTTTAGTATACTATAAATATACTATCATCAACCTTCAATACACTTAAATGATAGTGTACTTTAAATTAATTGTTTTACAATCTTTAAGTATACTATATGTTCACTATCATTTAAACTTAAACACACTCTTTAAAACTGTACTTCAATTTCAAATGCTTTAATTGTAGCATTGATTTTTGAAAATGAAACTCTACTTGTGAGTGATCAAGTACACTATAAGTATACAGTGCCTTGCAAAAGTATTCATACCCCTTGGATTTCTTCACATTTTATTGTGTTAAAAAGTGGGATTAAAATTGATTTAATTGTCAGTTGTTGTCAATAATGAACTCTAAATACTCTGTAATGTCAAAGTGGAAGAAAAACAGAAAACATATAATATTAATACAAAATAGATAACTAAAATATAGTCATTGCATAAGTATTCAGCCTCTTTGTTTAGTCAAGCCTAAATTGGTTCAGGAATAGAATTTGGCTTAACAAATCTCAGAATGTGTTACATGGACTCTGTGTGAAACAATAGGGTTTGACATTTTTTTTTTAATGACTAACCCTTCCTCTGTCCCCCATACATACATATGTAAGTTCCCTCAGTCAAGTATTGAATTTCAAGCACAGATTCAACTACAAAGACCAGGGAGCCTTTCGAAAGCTTCATTAAAGGGCAGTGATTGGTAGATCGGTAACAATATCAAATCAGACATTGAATATCTCTTTAAGCATGATCAAGTTAATAACTATGCTGTGGATTATGTATTAAACCACGAAGACACATAAAGATAGTTGTCCTTCTGAGCTGCAGGACAGGAATGAAACTGCTCAGGGATGTTACCATTGGTGATTGTAAAACAGTTGGAGATCAATTGCTATGATGGGAGAAAACTGAGGATGGATCAACAACATTGTAGCGACTCCACAATAATGATTTAAATGACAGAGTGTAAATAATATTACAAATATACAGAATTGCAACAAGGCACTAAAGTTCTGACTTAAATCTGCTTGAAAATCTATGGCAAGACTTGAAAATTGCTATCTAGCCATGATAAACAACATCTTGACAGAGCTTGAATAATAAAGAAAATAATAAAGGGGTAATATTGCACAATCCAGGTGTGGAAAGCTCTTAGAGATTTACCCAATCACTGCTGTAATCGCTGACAAAGGTGTTTCCAGCATGTATTGACTCAGGGAGCTGAATACTTACAGTGGGGGAAAAAAAGTATTTAGTCAGCCACCAATTGTGCAAGTTCTCCCACTTAAAAAGATGAGGCCTGTAATTTTCATCATAGGTACACGTCAACTATGACAGACAAAATGAGAGAAAAAAAATCCAGAAAATCACATTGTAGGATTTTTAATGAATTTATGTGCAAATTATGGTGGAAAATAAGTATTTGGTCACCTACAAACAAGCAAGATTTCTGGCTCTCACAGACCTGTAACTTCTTCTTTAAGAGGCTCCTCTGTCCTCCACTCGTTACCTGTATTAATGGCACCTGTTTGAACTTGTTATCAGTATAAAATACACCTGTCCACAACCTCAAACAGTCACACTCCAAACTCCACTATGGCCAAGACCAAAGAGCTGTCAAAGGACACCAGAAACAAAATTGTAGACCTGCACCAGGCTGGGAAGACTGAATCTGCAATAGGTAAGCAGCTTGGTTTGAAAAAATCAACTGTGGGAGCAATTATTAGGAAATGGAAGACATACAAGACCACTGATAATCTCCCTCGATCTGGGGCTCCACGCAAGATCTCACCCCGTGGGGTCAAAATGATCACAAGAACGGTGAGCAAAAATCCCAGAACCACACGGGGGGACCTAGTGAATGACCTGCAGAGAGCTGGGACCAAAGTAACAAAGCCTACCATCAGTAACACACTACGCCGCCAGGGACTCAAATCCTGCAGTGCCAGACGTGTCCCCCTGCTTAAGCCAGTACATGTCCAGGCCCGTCTGAAGTTTGCTAGAGTGCATTTGGATGATCCAGAAGAGGATTGGGAGAATGTCATATGGTCAGATGAAACCAAAATATAACTTTTTGGTAAAAACTCAACTCGTCATGTTTGGAGGACAAAGAATGCTGAGTTGCATCCAAAGAACACCATACCTACTGTGAAGCATGGGGGTGGAAACATCATGCTTTGGGGCTGTTTTTCTGCAAAGGGACCAGGACGACTGATCCGTGTAAAGGAAAGAATGAATGGGGCCATGTATCGTGAGATTTTGAGTGAAAACCTCCTTCCATCAGCAAGGGCATTGAAGATGAAACGTGGCTGGGTCTTTCAGCATGACAATGATCCCAAACACACCGCCTGGACAACGAAGGAGTGGCTTCGTAAGAAGCATTTCAAGGTCCTGGAGTGGCCTAGCCAGTCTCCAGATCTCAACCCCATAGAAAATCTTTGGAGGGAGTTGAAAGTCTGTGTTGCCCAGCGACAGCCCCAAAACATCATTGCTCTAGAGGAGATCTGCATGGAGGAATGGGCCAAAATACCAGCAACAGTGTGTGAAAACCTTGTGAAGACTTACAGAAAACGTTTGACCTGTGTCATTGCCAACAAAGGGTATATATCAAAGTATTGAGAAACTTTTGTTATTGACCAAATACTTATTTTCCACCATAATTTGCAAATAAATTCATTAAAAATACTACAATGTGATTTTCTGGATTTTTCTTTCTCATTTGGTCTGTCATAGTTGACGTGTACCTATGATGAAAATTACAGGCCTCTCATCTTTTTAAGTGGGAGAACTTGCACAATTGGTGGCTGACTAAATACTTTTTTCCCCCACTGTATGCAACGACTATATTTTAGATATTTAATTTCTATCAATCTTTAAAAAAAAAAAAAAAAAAAAATTGTGTTGATTGTTGACAAAAAATTACAATTATTATCCATTTCAATCCCACTTTGTAACAACAAAATGTGAATATATCCAAGGGGTATGAATACTTTTGCAAGCCACAATAATGAGTTTTGAAGTACTTTCTGAATTCCTGTTCTGAAGAGTGCAGTGAAAGTTGAAAACGATCGCATCCTTTTCTGCAGTTGAAGTTTTGATTTATAATATGATATTGTTCCTCATATTTAGCTTATTCAAATGTTTTGATGTTCATTTTCAAACGGAATAATGTTGTACTTTTAATTACACATTACATATTACACATTTTATTGAAATGTTAATGAGGAAGGCCTTAGTCCTTAATGTGAACAACTAAAGTGTTAAATGCCAATATGGACAGTTCTTAAGTGTTACTTGTAAATTGCTGCTCCAGCCATAACTGCTTTGTAAATAGCATGTTAACATTGGCTGAGAAGATGCCTTGGTCAATCAAGGTAACCTTTACATGGCTAATTACAATAGCTAATGTGGTTAATGAGTAAAAGTGTATTTGTAATAGTATACTTGAAATACATTATAAATACACTTTTTTTGTAAAGAAAATTCAGGAATTCTAATTAAAATACAATTTTACTATATTTCTAATTTATGAGCAATATATATACATTGTACTTAAGGTGTATTCAAAGTATATTTGTTTTGCTCTTTATCTAATATATTAAGAATATATTTAAGTACAAAACAAGTGTCCCAATATATATAATTTTTAATGTATTTAATATACTTAAATGCCAATAAAATACTAATCAAATTGACATTAAATGTATTTAAAATAGTTAAAATTTAGATCATTTTAAATACACTTAAATCATACTTCATTAACATATTTTAAGTATATTTAAATACAATTCCCAGTTTAGTTTGCCTGCTGTGTTTGATGTGTAGGATCCACAGAGACTTGTGACAGGGTAAATGGCTCCCGGGAAGAATTTCCTTGCTTACTAATAGCCTGGGTCATGTTCATTAGGGTTCATCGCTGTACTTTAGTGCAGAAGTTGATTAAACAGACATTACCATGGAACTTAGAATCTGTTTATTCAGTCAAATATTATAGTTGGTTAAAAAAACAACACAAACATACGTACATGAGCAAGACTGAGTGAGATAGAGGGAGAGAGCAAACAGAAAATAGCATGATGTAATGTCCTTTTATGAAATCTTCATTATGGCAGGGCACTGGTATAGGCCTACAGACAGCTGTTACATGTTCAAAGTGCAGTTAACCTAGATGTTACATGATCAGAAAGCATATAGACTTGAGTTGGTCTGACTCACTCATTATAGAAGTACAGTAAGATTTGAATACAGAAGTTTACATCAGAAAGCATAGGTCTGGGAGAGTGACCATATGGAGGAGTTTGATCTATTGACAGAGAGGTGAGGTAGGGAGCTTGGAGACGGCTAGAGCAGAGTTAGGGATGTTATGTAACGTGCTACCTTAGACTAGAGCAGGGCTCTCCAACCCTGTTCCTGGAGCGCTACTGGCCTGTAGGTTTTCAATCCAAGCCTAATCTAGCGCACCTGATTCTAATAATTAGCTCGTTGATAAGCTGAATCAGGTTAGTTACAACGGGTTGGATTGAAAACCTACAGGAGGGGAGCTCTCCAGGAACAGGGTTGGAGAGCCCTGGTCTAAGGGCAAATAATAGCAATGTAGCACATGTTATTGTTCTGTGTGTGGGAGCTTTATGTCAAACAAGATTTGCATGATACAGTAACTATAGTACTACTGTACAATAGGATTCGGTGTGAATTGTTCTGCTGATATGTGCGTAGTTGACGAAAATATGAAATAGTTGTAGTGTTGTTTGTGTATGGGTCTTCCTGTGTGTATGGCCAGCAGGCTCAGAGGAAATGAGCCAGCACAGCAGTTTCGGGAGGATAGACACTAGAGACTAGTGGTGTCCAACTAATTTAGCCCCGGAGGCCGCATTCGTATGGATATAGGTCCATTATTTCGACAGTTTGAATTTGGTTTTGGTCATTTTAAAGTATATTGTGTTTGTCTCTTCACAGGACTCCTCTTGGGGCCTCTCTGGATGAACAGAGCAGCACTCAGTCCAAGGGTGAATTCCCCTCCTCTACTATAACATCAGTCCTGTTCTATAAAACTAACTCTCATATGGAAAAAGATAATGTGTTAGTATATCTGTGGAGGTGGTGTGTGTGTCTGTGTGTGCCAAGGAGTATTTAGAAACTCTCACCACACCTTGGAGCCCTAGTTTACTTTGGAGCGTACTAGCCAGCTTCTTTACTCATACACCCACACTCACTCCAGTTACCAGTTGGTACCTTTGTCAAACTCTTATTGTCCTTGTAAATCGAAGTAAGAAACAGACTCAGGCACAATACAAGTATCCTGAGCTAAAAGGAATAACATTTAGATTCCCTGTATCCCCTGTATTTGCTTTAATGTCTTCCTGGTAATGCAAAACTACCTGGGCTGCTGGTGCCCTTTGATCAATGGCTATCTACAGTAGGTAAGATTTACCAACCAACCAGCGACGAAAGTCCTTGACGGTAAATATTTGTCCTAACCATCTGTAAATGTTTGTCATGGTTTGAAGCATTTGTCTGTTGTAGGCTGTTCAAACCATGCAAAATGTTTTTTACAGTCACAAGGTTTTTATTCGAATGGTTATGTAGTCTATTGTAGGGTATACAATGCATTCGGGAAATATTCAGACCCCTTGACTTTTTCCACGTTTCACTACATTACAGCCTTATTCTAAAATGGATTTTTTTTTTAAAGACCTCAATCTACACCCAATACCTCATGATGACAAAGCAAAAACAGGTTTTTAGATTTTTTTTGCAAATGTATAAAATATTACATTTACATAAGTATTCAGACCCTTTACTCAGTACTTTGTTGAAGCACCTTTGGCAGCGATTACAGCCTACAGTCTTATTGGGTATGACGCTACAAGCTTGGTACACCTGTATTTGGGGAGTTTCTCCCATTCTTCTCTGCAGATCCTCTCAAGCTCTGTCAGTTTGGATGGGGAGCGTCGCTGTACAGCTGTTTTCAGGTCACTCCAGAGATGTTAGATCGGGTTTAAGTCCAAGCTCTGGCTGGGCCACTCAAGGACATTCAGTGACTTGTCCCGAAGCCACTCCTGTGTGGTCTTGGCTGTGTGCTAAGGGTCGTTGTCCTTTTAGAAGGTGAACCTTCACCCCAGTCTGAGGTCCTGAGCACTCTGGAGCAGGTTTTCATCAAGGATCTCTCTGTACTTTGCTCCGTTCATCTTTCCCTTGATGCTGAATAGTCTCCCAGTCCCTGCCGCTGAAAAACATCCCCACAGCATGATGCCGCCACCACCATGCTTCATCGTAGGGATGGTGCCAAGTTTCCTCCAGACATGACGCTTGGCATTCAGGCCAAAGACTTCAATCTTGGTTTCATCAGACCAGGGAATCTAGTTTCTCATGGTCTGAGAGTCGTTAGGTGCCTTTAGGCAAACTCCAAGCGTGCTGCCATGTGCCTTTTACTGAGGAGTGGTTTCCATCTGGCCACTCTACCATAAAGGCCTCTATGGAAAGATGACTCTCACAAACACGATTTAACTAAAGGTATTTTCTGTCCTTTACAGGAGTGCTAAAGAATGGATGCGACTTTGAAGACTACTTTTGTCTGGGAGCTGAGGGTAAGTGACTAGACGTGTGTTGGGGTGGTGTGTGTGTGTGTGTGTGTGGTGGTGTGTGGGTCACTAGAGCAATACAATCTAGGACAGGGATGGGCAACTGGAGGGCCCCGCATGCTGCATAAAAAAAAAAAAGAAGGAAGAAAAAAAAAACTGAAATTGGTGGGGAACTCAGTCTGGGCTGGCGTGGTTACACGTGGTCTGCGGTTGTGAGGCCGGTTGGACGTACTGCCAAATTCTCTAAAATGACGTTGGAGGCGGCTTATGGCAGAGAAATAAACATTACATTCTCTGGCAACAGCTCCTTCAAAACTTGAGACATCTGTGGGTGTTGTGTGGAAAAACGACACATTTTAGAGTGGCCTTTTATTGTCCCCAGCACAAGGTGCACCTGTGTCATGTTGTTTAATCAGCTTCTTGATATGCCACACCTGTCAGGTGGATGGATTATCTTGGCAAAGGAGAAATGCTCACTAACAGGGATGTAAACAGATTTGTGCACAACATTTTAGAGAAATACGCTTGTTGTGCGTATCGAAAATTATTTCGGGGATATTTTATTTAGGCTCATGAAAAATGGGACCAACATTTTACATGCTGCGTTTATATTTTTGTTCAGTATATATTGGTTGCATTGCGCCAGGTGAGCTCACTCAAGCCCAGCTAAAGTATTTGAAATGATTTTGCCCAGGTGTGGTCACTTACACCACGTTGTTCATAGGAAGTGTGTTTTGGTATTCGTTCTTTTACAATGTCATTACTATCAAAGAGGGTAGTTACTGTATACTTGCCAAATACAGTCCTTTATACAATCAGACCTGTATGGAAAGGCTTTGAGGTTTATTGTTGGTAGTGCATGGCTGGTGCTGTCAAAGCTGTGACTAAACTACATATTTCTCATTCTTCCACTCAGCTCAACAGCTGTAGTGATGAATGCTCCCTAATATGCTACTGTATGTTGTTGATCTCTTTTGAGAGTTGGGGTCAGTCAGATTTTTTACTGCATGGTTGAACTCCACACATTTCTATTGTGTTTGTGCAGACCAGAGACTGTGGATGGTAGGTAGTGTGTTTGGCTGAGGTTGGTTCCTGTAAGGTCGGCTCTGACATGTCTAGTCTCAGGTTCTGTCCCAAATGGGACCCTATTCCCTATAAAGTGCACTACTTTTGACCAGAGCCAATTTGGGTATTAGGGTGCCATTTGGGACGTACCCATACAGTGAAGCAAAGCAAGGGGCCTAGTCAAATCTGAGATCAGTGTTCTATTGTGTCCATGTCATAACGCCCCATGATGAGTCAATCTTACGCAATCTCCGGTCTAGCAGAGCTACAAGGTACAAGTCTCAACAGAAACCTGTATGAGGTCCCTTCACCATTCTGGCGCCA
Source organism: Coregonus lavaretus (assembly GCF_964263955.1). Lineage (NCBI taxonomy): Eukaryota > Metazoa > Chordata > Actinopteri > Salmoniformes > Salmonidae > Coregonus > Coregonus lavaretus. The sequence continues at coordinate 28,837,644 of NC_140003.1, forward strand.
ATCACTCCATCAGTGAGTGGCAATGATGTGGATAGATGGATGTATGTAGAGAAAACATCACCACTTATTGCTACTGTTAATGCTCACACACACAACAACAGAATTAGGAGTAATTCAATGGAAACACATGCTTTGATGATTATCCTGCTCTTGAGGCTAAAGAACCAGTTAGGCTGATTGTGTTGGTTCAGTTCCAGGCAGGCAACTGACAATGTGTACTCTCCTGTCTCTGTCTCAACCAGGACCTGGGTTCAGATACTATTCGAAGTCTTTTAAATACTTTCAGTGTTTGCTCTAGCCTTCCTGGAGTGCCAGATGGGAGGAGTTTACAGTTTTGGGACTATTCTATTGATCGATCAAGCCAAGCAAGCTCAGTTAAGCTCAGATAAAGCTTTAAATGGTACAGTATTATTTCGAATAGTATTTGAACCCAGGTCCTGGTTGAGACAGTCAAGCGTCCATGGTTTCTTTGCGTCACTAAGGCGGCCTGGAAGAAGCCATCAGACTCGGAGCAGGATTTTCTCCTGACAGATGAGGCTAGTCCAGACTTCAGGAGGACCCTCTTTACTCTCTGTATCTAAACCAGAATTCTGTCATTATGTTCCTCTTTGTCTCAAAGACAAGGATTTGGTTCTGGGGATTCTCATTTTGACAGTGGCCTCTTTGCTTATGTTATATGTGTGAAAGGGAAGGCTTCTAATTTTAGAAATGGTTGACTTGGAATCACTGCAAAAACAAACCATTCTGTGATGTTTCATATCTATTGTCCTTGATCACAAATGCTGACAGCAGTCACCTTGATTTTATATTTACAGAAGTAGAAATGTTAGTTTTTTCTATATCAGTATTTTCTACAGTATAAAAAGCTTTTTTCTTTCGTTCTTTCTGTTCTTTCGTTCTTTCTTTCTTTCTTTCTTTCTTTAGCCAACCGTCTTCAGCCCAAAGTACCAAAGCAGAGACACCTTGGTAAGTGAGACCACCCTCCTTTTCTATTGGCCACTCCTCACCCCCCTCAGTTCACCAGCAGTATTCTTACTGGCTGTGGTGTGAATACTTTATCGATCACCGCTTGCTCACTCTGCTCCCCAGCTATGGAATACCTGCAAAGGACAAGAGGAGCCAGTTCCTACAGACCAGGAGTATGAACTCAATAGGCTCAGGGAAGAGCAGCACCATGTTTCCAGGTGAGTAGTAGACACTCAGAACAGGCAGCCCTGAGCCTCAGCCAAGCTCTGTGGTTGGTTTCGGCCCTTCTGGGTTTGAACTGAAGCCAGCCAAAAAAGGTTTGAGGGCTCTGGTTCATTCATATGTTACAGCGCTGCATTATTAGTATGGTAACCAGAACATTTTAGGTCCCAAGAAAGAGCTAAAAGCTGATACGCTGTATCAAGTTTAATAAAATAGTCTGTCAGAAGTTAGTTAGCGAAGAAGTTTTGAAGTATCTCTGTTTTATCTCAGATTTTTCATTGTTTCATTAATGGTTCAGCACTGCATTATTTCAACAGTGTATTTTCTATGCGTTCATTCTTGGATACCTGTAATACTTTGTTTGTGTCTCCAGTGTGTCTGAGTTGTTGGACCTGTATGAAGAGGATCCAGAAGAGATCCTATATAACCTGGGGTTGGCCGGGAGGAGCTGGATATCGCCTCGAAGATCCCCTCGCGCTTCTTTAACAGCCCCTCTTGTGCTAAGGGCATCGACCTCAAGGTCTACCTGGAAGCACAGCTACAACGCACGGAGATGGAAAAACCCACTATGCCCTGACAAGTATGTTAATGCTCTGTCGGTTTGCCTCCAACTGTCTCGCTTTGTCTTTCTATTGCTGTCTTGTTCATGCATGCTTTGGCTCTCCTTCTCTCTCTCTCTCTCTCTCTTCTCTTCTCTCTCTCTCTCTCTCTCTCTCTCTCTCTCTCTCTCTCTCTCTCTCTCTCTCTCTCTCTTCTCTCTCTCTCTCTCTTCTCTCTCTCTCTCTCCTCTCTCTCTCTCTCTCTCTCTCTCTCTCTCTCTCTCTCTCTCTCTCTCTCTCTCTCTCTCTCTCTCTCTCTCTCTCTCTCTCTCTCTCTCTCTCTCTCTCTCTCTCTCTCTCTCTCTCTCTCTCTCTCTCTCTCTCTCTCTCTCTCTCTCTCTCTCTCTCTCTCTCTCCTCTCTCTCTCTCTCTCTCTCTCTCTCTCTCCTCTCTCTCTCTCTCTCTCTCTCTCTCTCTCTCTCTCTCTCTCTCTCTCTCTCTCTCTCTCTCTCTCTCTCTCTCTCTCTCTCTCTCTCTCTCTCTCTCTCTCTCTCTCTCTCTCTCTCTCTCTCTCTCTCTCTCTCTCTCTCTCTCTCTCTCTCTCTCTCTCTCCTCTCTCGGAGCTGTGAAAATACTGTATCGCCTGAA